>NW_027517205.1:312500-612500 GCF_048772815.1 Callospermophilus lateralis
CAGGACCATTGAGGTCTAAAATGTGAGGTCCATGAGTGTTTGGAATCTCAACTATGGCTGCAAAGTCTTTAAGAATAAAATATTGGGATATCGTGGCTTAGATTTCCCAAGCTCTGTGGAAAGCCATCCTGGGAATAGATCTCATTTTCCAAGGGCGATTCTCATGCATGGCCTCCTAAAATTGCAACACTATTTATTGCAATACTTCTCTGAGGTCAGTTCTAAAACTCAGTCTCTAAGGGGAATCATACCAGAGTTCAAGCCCAGGTGGACAAAGTCATCTCTTCCAACCACCACACAAATGACCACAGTTAAAACCAAAACACTCCCATATGGCCCTCATCTTCTTTCATATAGACACTCATCATAACCACTGGCTGGAGGTTTCCATGAGGTGCGCAGACCAAGACAGTGTCCAAAATATGTTCCCTTTCCTCTCATTTGCCTAAAGTCAGGGTGGCCTGGACACTTGCTGTGAACCTGGAGTAATCAAATACTCCTGTCATTAATTCAGGTCCACTTCTCCAATTTGAGGCCAACTGACCGTGGGGTTTAGAATCTTTATTTGAATTGGAGTCATGGAAAACCCAAGCACCTATAGCCTAGCCTCTGTAAGTTGAAAAAATTCATTTCACTCAAAGAATCCCTATTCTCACTTGATGGAGGTCAGGAACCTTACAGAGGAAGGCGACAGACTTCATCCCAAAGATTGCTCTTTTGGCCATTTTGGTTTGGGATGCACACATGGGAAATTTCTTTAAATCCATCAGGTGTTGAGAATCTAAGCCACAGCCTCACACAGGGCCAAGGGGCTGATTCAGACAATCCCTTTGCAAAGCAATTAAGCAAAGAGCCACAGGTATACCCATTCATTTCCATTTTAAAACTGTTTTCTTCAGGCTTCACAAAGGGATGGCCTGAGTCATAGACCTTCCTGACATTCAGTGCAACAGAACAATAGGTAAGCAAAAGGCCCAAAGCAGGGTTTCTCCACTGAGACTTTCCTGGTCACACTGATATCTGAGTTTTCTGAGATGCTCGCCATTCACTTCAGCTATCCAGTTCATGGCCATGTTACAGAGTTTGGAGGGGGTACATATCTTGGACACAAAACCATGGGCTTATTCTGGAGAGTGGCCAGAATTCAGGAAGAAAACAGGAACTTAGAAAGATAGTAGGTGTTGCCCATCCATAAGGCAAGCTACAGTCCATTCATCAATTTGGCTGGATAAATGCTGTGAAGCTTTCTACTAGATAGGACACATCCATTGATGCATTTTTTTTAATGTCTACAACCCCGGACACAATGTGATATACAGACATAGAAACACTCGCCTTCTCAAACGACTTACTAGAAACAGTCCACTCCAAACTAAACAAACCTACTTTTCTACCTATTCTAAGAACATGACACAAGACCACAAACTCATAACCACAAAAAAAAGGCACCTCCTTCGCCCAGGTAGGTCTGTGACTATCCGGAGTGTCCTCTGACTTGTGGGCCAATAATGTTCCCCCGAAATGGCCTGTCCTGTCTTAGATCTGGTCTCCTTGGCCAACTCCGTGAAGTTGTCAGGAGCCAGCGGTGAGCCTCTACTTGCTTTCTCAGGAAAAGCTCTGCTTCAGAGCTTTCTTGCATTTGGCCTTCCTCACATCTGTAGGTACCAAGAAAGACTGACTCTGTCTTTGTAAATCCAAACAAGTGAGACCACTGGGGCTGGGACTGGGACTGGCTATGGGTGCCTGGCATCCTGGATCCCAAGTTCAGAGAGTTCCATCACCACTGAAGTGTGATGGAACTGTTTTTAGTTCCTCCTTCAGGAACTGAATGAGGTCACTCTCTTGGCAACCACTTTGTCCAAACGTTGCTTCCAAGGTTCCCATGAGATGGAGGCTGGCCCTAATTCCTGTGACACTTTAACAAGTTTGAATTGTATATCAACCATAATCTCCCAGGAACAGATCTACACACAGGCCTGGGTTGGCTCATGTTCTCTGCTTTAAGAATAGAAGCTGATTCAGACACAACCCTTTATCCTGACCAAGCCGTTTGCCATGGAAGATGCCTTTTGCTCTCTCAGGTCCTTCATAGCTGCCTACATATTCTCCAGGGATCATTTCGCCATGGACATTTGAGGTTATCACCAGGTGGAAGATCCATTACATTCCAGTATTATAAGACCAACTCTTTCCCTGCTTTTCTGTAAAGTAAGATTGAGGGAATACTGTATGGTTAGGGTTAATAACAGGTTTGATTTGGGTTAGGAATCATTTTGCTGGGTGAATAATGGTATTGGGAACCTGCGATATTTATAACAATATAGAGGTGAAATGTATGCATGAAAACAGAAATCTAAGTATGATTTGAAGCCCAGAAGGGCATTGGGCCCTTGCTTGGGATACTTAGCATTGAATTAACTTCTGAACAGATGTCTCAGATAAATCGATATACAATGGCATTTGACCTTGTACCTTGGATGATTGAATGTAGAAAAGAACATCCAGTCAAAAAGGGATAGTCAGTAGGATTAGAAAGATAGTAGTTAGGATTAGGAAGAAGAGTGCATGTAGAATTTGCAACAAAAGTTCTTTAGCAATAGGTTTTCGGTTAGAGAATGAATTTAAATGTCAGCACATGTGAAGAGTCAGTCACAATGATGAAATTGGGAAAATATGTAGGAAAGCAGATATAAATAGAGACATTAGGTAATCAGGCAAAGTATATAGTGAGTGATAGGATTAGACATTTTCAACAGGGTTGAGGTTGAATATATTATCTTAGGAAGAAACAAATATGTAGTCACCAATAGGATTTACATTTGAGAGCATTAGGCAACCTGGACATGATATTTTTAGTAATCCATGTTCACTTTCCATTTAGGCTTTGGTACAATCATAAATGTGAACTTTGAATTCTGTGCCCAGAATATTTCTGTGATTAAATATATATATATATATATATATATATATATATATATATATATATATATATATGTAGATCATTTGACATGAGTATTTCTTCACCATTTTTAGGAGCAATATTGACTGACTACTACTGACTGATAGGTATAGATTCTTTATGTGATTTGGCGTCATGAGAAAACCCAAGCACCTCTTCATGGCTTGAAGAACTCATTTGACCCAAAGAGCCACAAGTGATGCTCATTCATTTCTGTTTGAAAACAGCTTTCTTCAGGCTTCACAAAGGGGTGACCTGAGGCAAAGAACTTCCTGATATTCTGGGCAACAGAACAATAGGTAAGCAAATGGCCCAAAGCAGGGTTTCTCCACTGAGACTTTCCTGATCACACTCTCCCAGCTCACGTGTAAAGTTAGATTGAGGGAAAAGTCTATGGTTAGGGTTAATAACATATTCGATTTTGGTTAGGAATCATTCTGAAGGATGAATAATGGTATTGGGAGACTGGGATATTTAAAAGAATATATAGGTGAAATACAAGTATGAAAACAGAAATCTAGGTACAATTTGAAGCCCAGAAGGGCATTGGGCCCTTGAGTGGGTTACTTAGCTTTGAGTTATGTCCTGCCCAGATGTCTCAGATAAATCGATATTCAATGGCATAGGACCTTGTACCTTGGATGATTGAATGTTGAAGAGAACATCCAATTAAAAAAAGAAAGTCCGTAGGATTAGGAAGATAGTTGCTAGGTTTAGAAACAAGAGTGAGTATAGGATTTGGACAAAAAGTTCTCTAGCAATAGGTTTTCAAGTAGAGAGTGAATGTAAATATCAGCACATGTGAAGAGTCAGTCACAATGAGAACTGGGGAAAATATGTAGGAAAGCAGATGTCAATAGAGACTTTAAGAAATCAGGCAAAGTTTAAAGTGAGGGATAGGATGAGATATTTTCAACAGGCTTGTGATTGAATATATAATCTTAGGAAGAAACAAATATATAGTCAACAATAGGATTTACATTTGAGAGCATTAGGCAACCTGGACATGGATGTTTTTAGTAATGCATGCTCACTTTCCTTTTAGGCTTTGGTACAATCATAAGAGTGACCTTTGTTTTCTGTGTCCAGAATGTTACTGTGATAAAATGTATATGTAGATTAGGTGACATGAGTATTTCTTCCACCATTATTGGGAGCAATATTTTGAAGACGTGTAAATTCGTATTGGGGGAACAAAGAGGTGTACCATGTGTCTATGAATATAGAAATAATGCATGAATAGACCATACTGTGAACAAATAATGTAACTGGTTCCAACTTTAAATAATTGATTTAATTAATATCTGAAAATGTAAAGGAAATCTTAAATTGATATACATACATTCATTATAACCAGTCATAAATCTAACGGTAATATTAGGGTTATGGTTTATCAAGAAGAATGTGTGAGTTTTGCTTCAAAAGTGATTATGGAAATCGAAAATAATGTGTTTGAAAAGAAGTCTCATGAAAAGACCAGTCAAAAAATCTGGAGGAATATATGTGTTCTGAAGCAGGAAGTGATTGAAATTGAAACAAATGCCTATAAATTTGTGAACTTGTGGATGAAATATATATCCTATGATGTGCATAAACTGAGAAAATAGTAATGTACCACTGTTGAATAAAAATGAACCGGAAAATACACATCATGTCCCATAGGAAACTACTTGCATTGATATTAAACTGGGTATTACTGTAGAAATATTAGGATTTGTATGCACCATCCACTGAAGTTATCTTTCAGTACTAGGTAACAAATATGTATTTCAGGTTGATGAATATTTCTGAGAATTATCTTGTGAAAAGTTGATCATAAATCCACATACATGAATATGAATGATTTTAAGGAGTGTATAATAAGACTCATATATTTCATATTTTGAAAAATTTGTAGAGTGTGTATTCCAATCAAAATTCATCATGAAATATATATGTCATCCACAGATGCAAAAATATTTATTTCACTGAAAATGGATTTATGTATAATGTTATTCTACTAGGAAGTTCACCCATATTTTGAATTTTCAGTTCCAACAATGTTTAGGAGGAGTGATCTCTTCTCATAATTTGTATCTGCCAAGTCAGCCACCTCACAAAAATGTACATGTGATAAAAGATAGGATACTATATGTGCATATAAAAATACATGTGCTGAATAGGCTACAGAGAAATGAGACAGGAATTTGTTGAGAGCCACAGCTGAAGGGGCCCCAGCAAACTTCCAGCTGCCAGCAAATTTCCAGCTGCTGGCTGATTATTGGCTCACAGCGACCTCAGCATCATCTAGCTGATTGGCTCCTCTGTGGTGATGCTCATTGTGCTGTTTCCCTGCCCTTTCAGACCATGGAGCTGCTCCTTGGGGAACGTTTTTGGCTCCACCCAGCCAATCGGCCTCAAGAGCAGTAGGATTGTGGCAGGTGGAGAGGCTTGTGTGTGTGAGAGAGACTTTACAAGGAAGCCAGTAGTGGCAGTTGGGCTCTGAGGGTTTTTCCTGAGGAGTTGTTTTGTTTGCCGTGTGTGGTTCTAAAAATAAAGTTAGTTTTTTTTTTTTTTTTTTGACAAGTGGCTCCTGAATCATGCCCAGCCAGACTGCAGCATTTGGTGGCTCACATGGGGAACGACTGAGGGTAAGTGATAAGGTAAACTGCTTGCCCCTGTGGGCAAGGTGAAAGGATGGGTAGCCATTTTAAGATGACTCCTTTGTTTTGCTTCACTTTTGTTTTAAGTTGCCTGTTCCTGGAGATGAGTGGGATGGAAGAAAAACCACTCACATCTGAGAAAAAACTATTTACGTCTGAGGAACAGATAGGTATAAAGGACGGATGCACATGTCAGGAGGATAGAAAGGCTATAATGACTTTTTGTTGTTCCCTTTTTAATTCATTCTGTCTCAGTTTTGTTTGGCGTCATCTTGTTGGGTTGTATTATAATAGAAATACGGGATCAGAAATTAGTAAAAAACTAACTGAAAGAGTGTTAAATAAATTGTTAGAGAAAGGAGGCATCTCAGAAATATCAAGGACAGTCAGGGCATTTGTTGATACAATACAAAAATGTAGCCCATGGCTTTTGAAGGAGGAGTCATTAAATATATCACAATGGAACCATCATGGTGAAGATTTAAAAGGATTAGAAAAGAGCAGCCGAGGGACTATGCCAGTTGGCACATTGCCATTGTGGACGTTCATATCTGGTTTGCTTAGTCCAAAGCCTTCAGTTCAGACAAAGATAGAGGAACCAAGTTTAGAGCATAAAAAGCAATCAGGGGCAAAGTTTAAAAAGGAGACTGCTACTAACACCTTTCTGTCACCAGAGGATGTAAATGTCCAACTAACAAGGCCACCTCCATGTGCTGGGAGGCCCCCAACCCCAACAGTTGATAGTTCGGATCCTGAGACACAGGATCTCAAGTATTAACATGCCCTGTATTTGAGGTAGGAGGGCAGCGAATTCACCATGCTTTAAATTTCAAAATAGTGAAGCAGCTAAAAGAGGCTGTAACAACATATGGTCCTCAAGCACACTTCATTGTAAGCTTGGTCGAATCCATTAACACCTTGAACATGACGCCAGCAGATTGGGCTAATATGTGTAAAGCTGTGCTAAATGGAGGTCAATACCTATTATGGAAGGTTGCCAATGAGGAATTTTGCAAAGAGATGTCTAGGCGAAATGCAGCAGCTGGTTATCCTCAGAGAAATCTAGATTTGTTGTTAGAAAAGAGACCTTATGAGGATCAGCAACAACAAATTCCATATGATCCTGGCATATACGCACAAATTGCTGTAGAGGCAGTTAGGGCATGGAAGACTTTACAAGGACATGGAGGTTTACAAGGTCAATTATCTAAGGTAATACAAGGAACTAATGAATCTTACGCTGGATTTGTAGATAGGCTTATTGAAACAGCTACAGAGTTTTTGGAAATACAGAACAAGCAATGCCATTATTAAAACAACTGGCTTATGACCAAGCGAATCATTGCTGCAGAGGTATCATTAGACCATGGAAACATGAAGATTTAAACACATTTATTAAATTTGGTAGAGACATTAATGAACAAGAGCAAGTCGTGGCAGCTGCAATAAAACAGGCTTTAGATGCCAGAGACATTAATGAAAAAGGGCAAATTGTGGCAGCTTTAGTAAAACAGGCTTTAGAAGACAGGCCAAGAACATGCTACAATTGTGAACAAACAGGACTTTTTAAAAGGAATTGCCCCATAGGAGGAGGGTTTAACAAAACTAGGTATCAAAGGACTAGAATACCGGGTATTTGGCCACGATGACGTAGAGGGAGACATTGGGCTAATGAATACCATTCTCAAACCACCATAGAGGGTGCTTCATTATCAAAAAACAAACAAGCACCAGGTGTTTATCCACGATATCATGAAGAAAGGCATCCGGCTCCATTGCCAAAAAATGGACAGGGGGGCCCAATGCTCTGGGGCCCGAAACCGCAAATATATGGAGCACTGGAGGAAACCAGCAACCCCATCAGTGTAGTGCCCACGACACATTGTTCATCAGATCCCTCATCAGACAAACCAGAGGGAGCGCAGGGTTGGACATCTGTGCCTCCGCCAGATCAATACTAACTCCAGAGATGGGAGTTCAAATCATTCCCACAGGGGTGAAACGACCTCTTCCCAAAAGAACAGTAGGCTTATTATTGGGATGCAGCTCTTCTACTCTAAAAGGACTTATGATGAGTCCTGGGGTAATTGATCCCGATTATGAAGGTGAAATAAAAATTATAGCCAGTTCTCCAAAGGGTATATCAGTAATTTCTCCAGGAGATAGAATAGCACAATTACTAATAATACCCAGCCCACATGATAAATTTTACAGTTATGCTGTAGAAAGGGGTTCCAAGGGATTAGGCTCCACAGGTGTAGATTGGGCTATGCTTTCTTTAAATTTATATTCTCGCCCCATGCTAAAACTAAATATTCAAGGACATGAATTCAATGGGCTACTGGATACAGGTGCAGACCTTAGCATCATCTGTTGTCAAGAATGGCCAAAACATTGGCCATTACAACAAGCCACTCAAACGCTTCGAGGCCTAGGAGTGGCGACTAATCCCCATAAAAGTGCAACGGTATTAGATTGGAAGGATCCTGAAGGATGTGAAGGAACTATACAGCCATATGTATTGGAACATCTTCCCGTAAATTTATAAGGATGAGATGTCCTAGATCAATTAGGTTTGACATTAACAAATAACATCAATCAAAATTCACCCACTATTATGGCTAGACAAGATTTTAGGAAAGGAAAAAGATTAGAAAAGCAAGAACAAGGTATAGCAACACCAATACAAAAAGATCAAGGAACAGATAGATATGGGTTGGATTTTCAGAAAGGGCCACTGAGACAATAAATATTACTTGGAAATCAGAAAGACCAGTATGGGTTCCTCAGTGGCCCCTGACTAAAGAAAAGATACAAGTAGCCCATGACCTGGTCAAACAACAATTAGCGGAAGGACATATACAACCTTCTGTGTCTCCCCATAATACTCTCATTTTTGTCCTTAAAAAGAAATCTGGTAAATGGAGATTATTGCAAGATTTAAGAGCCATTAATAATGGGATGGTTATTATGGGACCTGCTCAATCAGAGATTCCTCAATTGTGTGCTTTGCCAAAAACTTGGTATGTTTTCGTTGTAGATATTAAAGATCGTTTTATTTTCAATTCCAATTCATCCTGAGGATATTCCAAGTTTTGCATTTACTATACCTGCACTGAATCATGAAGGTCCTGACAAGAGATATGAGTGGAAAGTACTCCCTCAAGGGATGGCTAACAGCCCAACTATGCGTCAAATTTATGTTAACAAAGTAATCCAGCCACTTAGAAATCAAATTCCTGAAATACAAATTTTTCACTATATGGATGATGTATTATTAGCACACAAAGTTAAAAACCCATTGCTAGAATGGTATGCCACACTTACAAACGTATTAAAAAATTATAACCTAGAGATAGCAATAGGTAAAATACAATTAAATTTTCCAATTAATTATTTAGTAGCTCTATTATCCTCAACCATGGTCAGTCAACCAATAATTCAAATACGAGTAGATCAACTCAAATCAATTAATGACTTTCAAGAGTTATTAGGAGACTTAAATTGGATAAGGCCTCATCTAGGTATACCAACAGGAGAGTTGGGACCTTTATTTGATATCCTAAAAGGACCATGAGATCCAAATTCACTCAGAATGTTAACGCCTGAAGCAAGAAAAGCAATAAAAATCATTGAAACATATATGGGAAATATGCTTTTGGATAGAGTTGATATAATTTTGCATTTATTATTTATTGTACTAACAACAAAAAAAATATTTCTACAGGAGTATTTTGGGAAGAAGGTCCATTATTATGGATACATTTATCTTATTCTTCTAACACTATTATTACTTGCTATCCTGAGGCTGAGGGAGAATTAATACTCATAGGAATAAAAGCAGCAAAAAGAGTGTGTGTGGAATTTCAACCAATAAAATTATTACTCCATATACTATGAATCAAATTGATGAATTAGCTAATTAGTTAAATACTTGGGCAATAATCGTGTGTAAATCTAATGTTTCATTTGATAACCACTTACCATCTTATCTTTTATTGTCTTTTTGGTCATCGCATCCTGTAATTTTTCCAAAAATGACAAGAAAACACCTATCATGAATGCTCCAAATATATTCACCGATCGGTTAAATAATGGTACAACAGCAATAGTTACACCTGATCCAACTTTTATATTTTTAGTACCAAAACAATCAGCTCACAAGGTAGAGCTTAGTACAGTATTACAAGCTTTTGTGATTTTTAAAGATTCTGTATTTAATTTATTTTCCGATAGTCAGTATATAGTTAATGCTATAGTATCCCTTGAAGATGCTGGTAGGATTTCCCCTTTCTCTACTGTTTTCTCTTTGGTTTCCACTATACAAAGTCTAATCTGGGACAGAAAAGATCCATTCTTTATAGGACATATCAGGGCACATAGAGGATTGCCTAAACCCTTAGTTTGGGCAATGATTTAGCAGATAAAACTACAATTGACATACATACATATTTTCTTTACACTAGAAGAAGCAATAAATTTTCTTAAAAAGTTCCATGTCAATGCTTATACTTTACAAAAGCATTTCAAAAAAACTAAGGAACATCTAGACAAATTATAAAACAATGTCAAAATTGTGTGACCTTTTTACCACAAGTTAATCTTGGAGTCAATTCTAGAGGATTGATACCTAACCATATTTGGCAGATGGACGTCACACACTTGCCAGAATTTGGAAAATTAAAATATTTGCATGTTACAGTTGATATTTGTTCTGGATTTTTAATGGGCTCCCTTCATGCTGGAGAAAAAAACTAAAGATGTTATAGCTCATTGCTTACAAAATTTTGCCACTGTGGGCATTCCAAAACAGTTAAAAACAGATAATGACCCCGGTTACACTTCTAACTCTTAAACAATTTTGCTCATCATTTGGCATTACTCATATAACAGGAATCCCATACAATCCACAGGGACAAGGCATAGTTGAAAGAGCACATCAAACAATAAAAATGTACTTATTAAAGCACAAAGATGGAATTGAGAAGGGGTATATATTCCCCAAAGATAAACTTAAATTAACGCTTTTTACTCTAAACTTTTTAAACTTGGATTCACCAGGACTTAGTGCTGTGGAAAGGCATATGTTTCCAAAAAATGTGCATAACCCCAAGGTCCTTTGGAAGGATATTCTAATAGGACAATGGAAAAGTGTTGACCCAGTAATTGTCTGGAGTCGGGCGTCTGTTTGTGTGTTTCCACAGGAAGAACAGCAGCTGATTTGGATTTTGGAGAGATTAACTAAAGTCCTGACCCAGTGATTGTCTTTAGTCAGGGGTCTGTTTGTGTGTTTCCACAGGAAGAACAGCAGGCAATATGGATTCCAGAGAAATTAACTAAAGTGATTTCTATAGACCAAAAAGAAGATGATTTGGCTCAAATTCATAACAGCTGATATCCAAAACTCCAGTTTGGCTATCCTTACATCTGCGACAGAACCAGGATGCTTTTTTCAATATCTATTTTATTATTGCCCTTTCCCACATCATGAAGTTCTATTTTTTATTTTTTTTTTGAGCTCATACAGACCTAGGTTAATGTTTTGCTGATCAGTTCTATTTTTTGACTATAGAGTTTTTAGACATTCCAATGGTGATTTCACCTGTAAAAAGTTATAAGGCCTTTACTATTATGTTATGTGTTGTATATATTATATTATTTGTGCACACTTGTGTTTTGTGTTTTATGTTTGAATGTACATATATCCATATATCATATATGATGTGCGCTCATGAAAAAATGGATCCAAATTTTTTTTTTATTGACGTGATTTAAATAGTTTAATTTAAATTGGGTAAACAACTGTTGAGGATTGTTTTAATATGTGAACAAAAAAAGGAGTTTAGCAGAACTGTTTGTTGACTTTCACCTTTCCTTTTCATTATATTTAATAATTCTCTTCAAGATAATGTAAACTGTTAAGATAATTGGGTTTTTTAGTGCCTTCTGGAATGGTAAGTAATTTTTTCTTTAGCCATTATTGCCAGAATTCCAATCTTCAACCCAGTGCTGGTGAAGACAAAGATAAAACCAATCTACAGCTTCTGCAATAGCCATCACTGAACTGCTTGCAGAACTTGCCTGGAATATATATCACTTGTATGCATTGTGAACTAACATGTATGCATTGTGAAGTATCTGTTGGTGCAGCGACTTGTGGTAGTGTTGGGGTAATTTTGCTGATGCTCTCATTGGTGGTACAATTTTTCCAAAAGGAGACATCAATTGGCTTGGTCTATCTTCCCTATTCTCACTTTATAGAGGTCAGGAACCTTACAGAGGAAGGCGAAAGACTTCATCTGCAATGACTGTACTTTCGGCCATTTTGGTTTTGGATGCACACATGGGATCTTTCTTTAGATCCATAAGGGGCTGAGAATTTAATCAACAGCCTCACACAGAGCTAAGAGGCTGATTCAGACACATCCCTTTCCAAAGCAATTAAGCAAAGAGCCACAGGTGATTTCCATTCATTTCCATTTGAAAACTGTTTTCTTCAGGTTTCACAAAGGGGTGGCCTGAGGCAAAGAACTACCTGACATTCAGGGTAACAGAACAATATGTAAGCAAAAGTCCCAAAGCAGGGTTTATCCCCTGAGACTTTTCTGGTCACAGTGATCTGAGTTTTCTGAGATTCTCGCCATTCACTTCAGCTATCCAGAACATAGCCATGTCACAGACCTTGGAAGTGATTCATATCTTGGACACAAAACCATGAGCCTCTTCTGGAGAGTGGCCAGAATTCAGGAAGAAAACAGCAACTTAGGAAATTAGCAGGTGTTGCCCATCGATAAGGCAAGCCAAAGTCCATACATAAATCGGGCAGGATGAATGCTGGGAAGCTTTCTACCAGACAGGACACATCCATTGAATCATTCTCTTTTCTAATGTCTACAACCACGGACACAGTGCGATACACAGACATAGAAACAGTCGCCTTGTCAAATGACTTATTAAAAACAGTTCACTACAAACCAAACAAACCACCTTTCCTACATATTCTCAGAATATGAGACAAACCAAAAAACCACACCCACATAACAAAGGCACCTCCTTCCCTCAAATGGGTCTGTGACTATCCGGAGTGTCCTCTGACTGGTGGGCCACACTATGTTCCCCTGAGATGGCCTGTCCTGTATGAGATTAGGTCTCCTTGGTCAACTCTGTGAACTTGTCAGAAGCCAGGGGTGAGCCTCTACCTGCTTGCTCAGAAAAGGCCCCTCTTGAGAGCTTTCCTGTTATTTGGCCATTCCCACATCGGTAGGTATCAAGAAAGATTGACTCTATCCTTGGAAAATCAAAACAAGTGAGACCACTAAGACTGGGACTTGGACTGGCTCTGGGTGCCTGGCTTACTGGATCTAAGTTCAGAGAGTTTGATCACCACAGAAGTGACGTAAGTCACTTCCTTCAGGAATTGAATGAGTTCACTGCCTTGGCAACCACTTTGTCCTAAGAGTTGACTCCAAGGGTCCCATGAGATGGAGGCTGCCCCTGCTTCCTGTGACACTTTCACAAGTTAGAATGGTATATCAACCATAGGCACACAGGAACAGCTCTCCACACAGGCCTGGTTTGGTCCATCTTCTCTACATTAATAAGAGAGAGGCTGATTCATACATATCCCTACATCCTGACCAGGTTGTTTTCCATGGAAGAGGACTTTTGCTCTCTCAGGTCTTTCATAGCTGCCTACAACTTATCCAGGTGTCATTTATGTAGGACATTTGAGGTTCTCAACAGGTGGAAGATCGCCTACATTCCTGTATTGAAATACCAACTCCTTCCCTGCTCTTCTGTAAAGTTAGATTGAGGGAAGAGTGTATGATTAGGGTGAATAACAGGTTCGATTTGGGTGAGGAATCATTCTGAGGGTTGAATAACAGTATTGGGAACCTGCGATATTTACAAGAATATATAGGTGAAATATAAGTATGAAAACAGAAATCTAGTTAAGATTTGAAGCCGAGAAGGGCATGGGAACTTGATTGGGATACTTAGCGTTGAATTACGTTCTGAACAGATGTCTCAGATAAATCGATATACAATGGCATAGGACCATGTACCTTGAATGATTGAATGTAGAAGAGAACATCAAGTCAAAAAGGAATACTCGGTAGGAACAGGAGATAGTAGTTTTAGGAAGAAGAGTGAGTATATGATCTGGACCAAAAGTTCTTTAGCAATATGGTTTCAGTTGAGAGTGAATGTAAATGTTAGCACATGTGAAGAGTCAGTCACGATGATGAACTGGGGAAAATATGGATGAAAGCAGATATTAATAGAGACATTAGGAAATCAGGCAAAATATAAACTGAGTCATAGGACTAGACATTTTCAACAGGGTTGAGTTTGGATATATAATGTTAGAAAGAAACAAATATGTAGTCACCAATAGGATTGACATTTGAGAGCATTAGGCAACCTGGACATGGGTGCATTTAGTAATCCATGCTCATTTTCCATTTAGGCTTTGGTACAATTATAGAAGTGACCTTTGTTTTATGTGTCCAGAATATTACTGTGATAAAATGTATATGTAGATCAGGTGACATGGGTATTTCTTCCACCATTTCTGGGAGCACTATTTTGAAGAAATATAAATTAGTATTGGGGGTAAAAAGGGTATACCCTGTGTCATAGATTATATTGATAATGCATCAATTGACCATCATGTGAATAAATAATATAACTGGTTCCACTTTAAATAATGGATTGAATTGATATCTGAAAATATATAAGAAATCTAATATTGATATACAGTCATTCATTCCAACGAGTTATACATCTAATGGTAATATTAGGGTTATGGGTTATCATGAAAGGTGTGTGGGTTTTGCTTCAAAAGTGATTACGGAAATCGAAAATAATGTGTTTGGAAAGAAGTCTCATGAAAATATCAGTCAAGAAACATGGAGAAATACATGTGTTCTGAAGCAGGAAGTGACTGAAAGTGAAACAAATGCCTATCAATTTGCTAACTTGTGGATGAAATATGTATCCTATGATGTGCATAAACTGAAGAAATAGCAATGTACCAGTGTTGAATAAAAATGAACTTCAAAATACACATCATGTCCCATAGTAATCTACTTGAATTGATGTTAAACAGGGTCAGTTACTGTAGAAATGTTAGGATATGTATGCACCATTCAACGAAGTTAGTTTTCAGTACTAGGAAACAAGTATGTATTTTAGGTGGATGAGTATTTCTGAGAATAATCTTGTGAAAAGTTGATTATAAATCCACATACATGAATATAAATGAATTTAGGGAGTCTACAATAAGACACATGTTTCATATTTTGAAAAATCTAGACAGAGTGCATATATATATGTACACACACACAGAGAGAGAGACATTAAAAATTGCAATATATATGCCAATCGAAATTTATCGTGAAATATATATCATCATCAGATCCAAAAATATTAATTTCACTGAACATGGATTTTTGTATAAGGTTGTTCAAATAGGAAGCTCACCCATGGGTTGTATTTTCAGTTCCAACAGCGTTTACGAGGAGTGGTCATTTCTCACAATTTGTATCTGCCAATCAGCCTCCTCATGAGACTGTATGTGTGATAACCAGGTAGGATTCTATATGTGCATATAAAAACACATGTTCTGAATAAGCTAGAGAGAATGGGAGACAGTAATTTACATATTTGTTAACTTTAAAAACACATGGAAAACTATTTCAATTAAAAATTGACTAGATTTATTACTCCTACCCTATATAATGCAAAAGGCAAGTCCAACTATAAACCATGCCTCCTATGAAATGCTTGTATTTCTATTTTGTTTGAGTTATTTTTCTTCATCATATTAGGATTAGTAGTCAGAGTCTATTAGGATATGGGTTAATGTCAGGGATTCAGTATTTCAAATAAATGCTGCACACAAATTTTTGCACTCTCATACAGAAAAATGCCTTGACATTACCCTCGCCTGAAGTAAGACACAATTAGAGGAGAAGAGTTAAAAATTCTGTGAATACATATCTGGAATGGAATACGCTCAGGAGTTCACAACCTTGGAGGTGGTAGAGGAGTTTCCAAAAGTAAGGGACAGGGTAAACACTCAACAAACATGGAGCTCTGCTGGCCTAAAGACTTCTTGAGAAACTGCCTCTGAGGTTGCGCACTTGAAATATAAGTATTTGTCAGGAGCTTCCTTTGTAGTGAGACCATCAAAGCTGGGTGTGCATGTATGTGACCTGGAGGACATAGTTTCTTATTTTCCACTGAACATGAGGCAGCAGTGCTGATTTCTCTCTATGTAGGTTAACAGTGTCCACTGGGGGCTAAGTTTCTCTCTGTGTGGACTGTGAAGCCATTTGGTCATCCTCCACTTTTCGTGGTATTTCTTACTGCTGCACTGGGAGTTTGTTATTTGCTTCACGAAATACAAGTAGTTCACCTGGTACAGTGCTGGAGGGAGTTCTGTCACCTGTGGTGGGTAAGGGTCTGCAAGAGAATGCACCAACCATGCTTCTATCCCACATAGCTTTTCCCTTGACCGTAGCATCCTGATTCTGAACATTGCCCTGAAACCTCTCCAAATAACAAGATGCCTTTACATATAAGGGTCTGCTGGCTGCACCATGTCAGTCACAAGCCATTTGGAAGACAATGGAAGATCCCCATGGCCCCACCACAGATGTTTTATCACACACCTGCCCTCCACTGCTCTAGGCCCACTACTCAGAAGGCTCCAACTTACTGGCATCTCTGTTCTACACCATTTGCATGAAACCCAGTGAATCAAGGCACTGTCTGTTATACTCATGATCAGAAACCGGACATCCAAACTTTCTCCAGTGGTACCTGGTCCTGGGAATTTCAAAAATTTCATGGTATTTATCTAGCCATTTTTCAAGGATGAAGTTGGAGGCACTGTGGGTTTCAATTCATTTAGGAACCTTTAAATTTTGAGAAAGCTGATTTCAATGAAATCTCTATAGAACTCTCACAGACAAGGCTTCTCAAAGAGTGGCCAAAAGGTCACATGAAACCAGGCCCATTGAGGTCTACAGTGTGAGTTTCATGTGTGTTTTGACTCTCAACTATGGCTGCCAAGTCATTCAGAATAAAATCATGTGATATCCTGGCTGAAATTTCCAATGCTCTGTGGAAAGCCACCCTGGGCCTAGATCTCAGTTTCCAAGGGCAACTCTCATGTGTGGCCTCTTATAATCCCAACACAATTCATGACACCTCTTCTCTGAGTTCAGTTCCAGAACTCAGTGTCTAAGGGGAATCACACCAGAGTTCACACCCAGGTGGACCCAGTCTGTTAGGGTAAAAGAAATTGAAGTTAAAGTGTAAAATAGCGGGTGTTGTAAAGTTTCTAAGCTGCAAAGCCTGAGTTAAAATGTAAAGGACCAGGTATTGTTAAGTTCCCATGCTAAACCTAAAACCTGAAATTCCTGTAGCTGTTAGGACAATCCTTTCACTGTCCATTAAATATTCCCCCTGACCATCCAGTTGTTTAATAATCTAGGACCCTGTGCAGCTTGGCACCTAAGCATATCAGGGCCCAAACCAATCAGTTTGAATGTACCCCCCTCCTTAGGATTGACCTATCACCCCCGCCCGACCTGATTCCACCAATGAATGTGCTAATCAAGTTGGAGAGTTGTTGTTCGATTTTCCGGCTGATCAAGATGATTTCCTCTGATATATATAAAGCCTCTGCCTACCCAAAAAGTGTACTGAAGCACTGCTTAACCTCTTCTAGGGGATCTGGGCCGCTGTTGCTTGTTGAGTGAGCACAGAGCCCCAGCGAACTGAATTGGATCCTCAATAAATCCCCATTGCTGTTGCATGAGCCAGTCTCTTGGTAGTCTCTTCCTCCGACGTCTGCTGGAATCTTACAAGTCATCTCTTCCAACTGCCACACAAATGACCACAATTAAAACCAAAACACTCCCACATGGCCCTCATATTCTTCCATATAGACACTCATCATATCCTCTGGCTAAAGGTTTCCATGAGGGGCGCAGCCCAAGACAGTGTCCAAAATAAGCTCCCTTGCCTCTGGGTGCCTAAAGTCAGGGTGGCCTGTACAACCTTCCTGTGAACCAGGAGTGGTCAAATAGGCCTGCCATTAATACTACTTCGGTTCACCAATTTGAGGCCTACTGACTGTGGGGTTTAGATTCTTTATGTGAATTGGAGTAATCAGAAAACCCAAGCACCTATGGGCTAGCCTCTGCAGGGCTTTTAAGAACTCAATTGACCCAAAGGATCCCTATTCTCACTTGATGGAGGTCAGGAACCTTACAAAGGAAGGTGAGAGACTTTATCCATAATGACTGCTCTTTTGGCCAGTTTGGTTTGAATGCACACAT
Source organism: Callospermophilus lateralis (assembly GCF_048772815.1). Taxonomy (NCBI): domain Eukaryota; kingdom Metazoa; phylum Chordata; class Mammalia; order Rodentia; family Sciuridae; genus Callospermophilus; species Callospermophilus lateralis. Next base: position 330,458 of record NW_027517205.1, read on the forward strand.
GGGATCATTCTTTAGATCCATCAGGTGCTGATAATCTAAGCCACAGACTCACAAAGGGCAAAAAGGCTGAATCAGACACATCTCCTTCCAAAGAAATTAAGAAAAGAGCCACAGGGGATGTCCATTCATTTCCATTTGAAAACTGTTTTCTTCAGGTTTCAAAAAGAGATGGCCTGAGGCAAAGACCTTGCTGACATTCAGGTCAACAGAACAATAGGTAAGCAAAAGGCCCAAAGCAGGGTTTCTCCAATGAGACTTAAATGGTCACTCTGATATCTGAGTATTCTGAGATGCTCTCCATTCCCTTCAGCTATCCAGTACATGGCCATGTCACAGAGCTTGGAGGTGGTACATATCTTGGAGAGAAAACCATGAGCCTATTCTGGATATTGGCCAGAATTCAGGAAGAAAACAGGAACTTAGAAAGATAGCAGGTGTTGCCCATCGATAAGGAAAGCCTCAGACCATTAATAAATTTGGCAGGATACATGCTGGGATGCGTTCTACTAGACAACACAAATCCATTGATCCATTCTCTTTTCAACTGTCTACAACCACGGACACAGTGGGATTCAGAGACATAGAAACACTCGCCTTGTCAAATGACTTACTAGAAACAGTTCACTCAAAACCAAACAAACCGCCGCTACTACCTATTCTCAGAACATGAGACAAAACCACAAACACACACACACATACAAAGGCACCTCCTTCCCCCAAGTAGGACTGTGACTATCCAGAGTGTCCTATGACTGGTGGGTCATACTATGTTCCACTGAAATGGCCTGTTCTTTCTCAGATCTGGTCTCCTTGTCCAACTCTGTGAAGTTGTCAGGAGCCAGTGGTGAGCCACTACCTGCTTTCTCAGAAAAGGCCCCTCTTCAGAGCTTTCCTGGCATTTGGCCATCCACACATCAGTAGTTACCAAGAAACTCTGACTCTCTCCTTGGTAAATCAAAAAAATTGAGACCCCTGGGACTGGGACTGTGACTGGCTCTGAGTGCCTGGCTTCCTGGATACCAAGTTCAGAGAGTTCCATCACCAAAGAAGTGTGATGAGGTCACTTCATTCAGGAACTGAATGAGGTCACTATCTTGGCAACCTCTTTGCCTTCACAGTTGCTTCCAAAGGTCCCATGATATGGAGGCTGCCCCTACTTCCTGTGATAGTTTCACAGGTTATAATGGTATATCAACCATAGGCACCTAGGGCCAGCTCTCCACATAGGCCTGTTTTGGTCCATCTTATCTATATGAAAAAAAGAGAGGCTCATTCAGACACAACCCTTTATCCTGACCAGGTTATTCACCATGGAAGATGTCTTTTGCTCTCTCAGGTCCTTCATAGCTGCCTACATCTTTTCCATGGATCATTTCTGCATGGGCCTTTTAGGTTCTCAGCAGGTGGAGAATCCCCTACATGCCTGTATTTTGAGACCAACTCTGTCCCTGCTCTTCTGAAAAGTTAGATTGAGGGATCAGTGTATGGTTAAGGTTAATAACATGTTTGATTTGGGTTAGGAATCATTCCGCTCAATTAATAATGGTATTGGGAACCTGTGACATTTTTAAGAATATATAGGTGAAATATAAGTATGAAAACAGAAATCTAGGTAAGATTTGAAGCCCAGAAGGGCATTGGGCCTTTGATTGGGATACTTAGCATTGAATTATGTTATGCACAGATGTCTCAGATAAATCGATATACAATGAAATAGGACCTTGTACCTTGGATGATTGAATGTAGAAGAGAACATCCAATCAAACAGGGATAGTCTGTAGGATCAGGAAGATAGTCGGTAGGTGTTGAAATGAGGGCGAGTATAGACTTTGGACCAAAAGTTCTTTAACAATAGGGTTTCGGTTAGAGAGTGAATGTCAATATCAGCACATGTGTAGGGTCACTCACAATGATGAACTGGGGAAAATATGTAGCAAAGCAGATATCAATAGAGATATTAGGAAATCAGGTATAGTACAAAGTGAGTGATAATATTAGACATTTTCAACAGGGTTGAACTTGACTGTATAATCTTAGGGAAAAATAAATATGGAGTCACAAATAGATTGACATTTGAGAGCATTAGGCAATTTAGACATAGATGTTTTAGTAATCCATGGTCAATTTCCATTTAGGCTTTGGTACAATCATAAAGGTGAACTTTGCATTTTGTGTCCAGATTATTACAGTGATAAAATGTATATGTAGATCAGGTGGAGTATTTCTTCCACTGTTTCTGGGAGCAATATTTTGAAGATGCATAAATTAGTATTGGGGGTACAAATGGGTGTACCATGTGTTTATGAATATTGAGATAATGCATGAAGAGACCATACTGAGAATTAAAAATATAACTGGTTCCAACTTTAAATAATGGAATGAATTGATATCTGAAAATATACATGAAATCTTATATTGATACACATACATTCATTACAACCATTTATACATCTAATGGAAATATTAGGGTTATGGATAATCATGAAAATTGTGTATATTTTGCTTCAAAAATCATTATGAAAATCAAAAATAATGTGTTTGGAAAGAAGTTTCATGATAAGACCAGTCAAGTAACCTGCAGGAATACGTGTGTTCTGAAGCAGGAAGTGATTGAAAGTGAAACAAATACCTGTAAATTTGATAACTTTTGGATTAAATATATATCCTATGATGTGCAAAAAAAGAAGAAATAGTAATTTACCAGTGTTGAATAGGAATAAACGTCAAAATACATAACATGTCCCATAGGAATCAACTTGCTTTGATATTAAACTGGGTCAGTTACTATAAAAATATTAGGATTTGTGTGCACCGTTCACTGAAGTTAGCTTTCAGTACTAGGTAACAAATATGAATTTCAGGTGGATGAATATTTCTGGAATAATCTTCTGAAAAGTTGATTATAAATCCAAGTACAAGAACATGAATAAATTTATGGAGTGTATAAAAGACACATATATTTCATGTTTTGAAGAACCTGGAGAATATATATATATATATATATATATATATATATATATATATATATATATATATACAAAAAACACACACAGAGACATTAAAAACTGGCAATATATATGCCAATAGAAATTCATCATGAAATATATATCATCCATTGAAGCAAAAATATTTATTTTACTAAACATGGATTTAAGTAAAATGTTGTTCAACTAGGAAGCTCACCCATAGGTTGAATTTTCAGTTCCAACAGTGTTTAGGAGGAGTGATCTCTTCTCACAATTTGTATCTGCCATGTCATCCACCTCACAAAAATATAAGTGTGATACCAGGTAGGATTCAATATGTGCATTAAAAATACATGTTCTGAATAGGCTTCAGAGAAAGGGAAACAAGAATTCACATATTTGTTAACTTTAAATCACATGGAGAACTTTTTCATTTAAAAATTGACTAGATTTGTAACACCTACCCTTTATCATGCAAAAGGCAAGTCCAACTATACAACAGGCCTCCTCTGAACTGGTTGTATTTCTATTTTGTTTGGGTTATTTTTCTCCATCATATTAGGATTAGTAGTGAGAGTCTAGTAGGGTATGGGTAAGTGTCAGGGATTCAGAATTTCAAATGGAAAATAGGAAAATTAATCTCATGTGTATTCAAATATGTGCCACACAAAAATCTCCCCACTCTGATGCAGAACAATGCCTTGACATTTCCTTCACCACAAGTAAGACACAATTAGAGGAGAAGAGTTAGAAAATTTGTGAATACATATCCGGAATGGAAAATGCTCAGGAGTTCACAACCTTGGAGTTGGGAGAGGAGTATCCAAAAGTAAGGGATAGGGTAAACACTCCACAAACATGAAGTTCTTTTGGCCTAAAGACTTCTTGACAAACTGCCTCTGAGTTTGGGCACTTAAAGTATATGTTGTTGTCAGGAGATTTAGCTTCCTTTGTAGTGAGACCATCAAATCTGGAATGGCATCTATGTGACCTGGAGGACATGGTTTCTTGTTTTTCAATGAACATTAGGCAGCAGTGATGAATTCTATCTTTGTCGGCAATTTTTGGCCACCTGGGTCTAAGTGTCTGCCCGCGTGGACTGTGAAGTCATTTGGTCATCCTCCACTTTTCGTGGTGTTTCTGGCTGCTGCACTCGTAGTTTGGTGTTGCTTCAAAAAATACAAGGAGTTCATCAGGGACACAGTGCTGGAGGGAGTTCTGTCAGGTGTGGTGGGTCAGGGTTTACAGGAGAATGCACCAACCAGGCTTCTATCCCACATAGCTTGCCCCCTTGACAAGAGCAACCTGATTCTGAACATTGCCCTGAAACCCCTCTATATAATAAGATGCCTTTACATATAAGGGTCTGCTGGCAGCAGCATGTCAGTCACAAGCCATTTGGAAGTCAAAGACATATTCACATGGCCCCACCACAGATGTTTATCACACACCTTCACACCACAGCTCTAGGCCCACTACTCAGCAGGCTCCAACTTACAGGCATCTCTGTTCTACTCCATTTTCATGAAACCCAGTCAATCAAGGCATTGTCTGGTACACTCATGATCAGGAACCAGATATCCAAAGGTTCTCCAGTGCCACCTGGTCATGGGAATTTCAAAACTTGCATGGTATTTATCTAGCCATTTTTCAAAAATGAATTTGAGACACTCTGGGTTTCAATTAATTCAGGAACCATTAAATGGTGAGGAAGCTCATTTCAATGAAAGCTCTAGAGAACTCTCATAGGCAAGGCTACAGAAACAGAGGCCAAATGGTAACATAAGCAAGGCCCATTGAGGTCTACAATGTTAGGTCCATGTGTGTTTTGACTCTCATCAATGGCTGCCAAGTCTTTCAGAATAAAATCATGTGATATCCTTGCAAAGATTCCCAGTTTTCTGTGCAAAGCCACCCAGGGCCTAGATCACAGATACCAAGTGCGAATCTCATGCGTGGCCTCCTAAAATCTCAAAACAATTCATGGCAATACTTCACTGAGGTCAGTTCCAGAAAGCAGTCTCTAAGTGGAATCACACAACAGTTCAAGCCCAGGTGAACACAGTTATCTCTTCCAACTGACACACAAATGACCACAATTAAAACCAAAACACTTCGACATGGCCCTCATTTTCTTCCATATAGACACTCATCATAACCTCTGGCTGGAAGTTTTCATGAGGAGCGCAGTTCAAGACAGTGTCCAAAATAAGCTCCCTTGCCACTCATTTGCTAAAGTCAGGGTGGCCTGGACATACTTTCTGTGAACCAGGCGTGATAAAATAGGCATGCTGTGAAGACTACACCGCTTCTCTACTTTGAGGCCAACTGACTCAGAGGTTAAGATTCTTTATGTGAATTGGAGTCATGAGAAAACCCAAGCACCTCTGCAGGGCTTTGGAGAACTCCTCTGACCCAAAGGATCCCTATTGATGGAAGTCAGGTACCTCACAGAGGAAGGCGAGACGTCATCCACAAGGACTGCTCTTTTGGCCATTTTGGTTTTGGATGCACACATGGGATCTTTCTTTAGATCCATCAGGTGCTGAGAATCTAAGCCACAGCCTCACACAGGGCCAAGAGGCTAAATCACACACATCCCTTTCCAAAGCAATAAAGCAAAGGGCCACAGGTGATGCCCATTCATTTCCATTTGAAAACTGTTTTCCTCAGGCTTCACAATTGGTGGCCTGAGGCAAAGAACTTCTTGAAATTAAGGGCAACAGAACATTATGTAAGCAAAAGGCCCAAAGCAGGGTTTCTCCACTGATACTTTACTGGTCACACTGATATCTGAGTTTTCTGAGATGCTCGCCATTCCCTGCAGATATCCAGTACATGGCCATGTCACAGAGCTTGGAGGTGGTACATATCTTGGACAAAAAAACATGAGCCAATTCTGGAGATTGGAAAGAATTCAGGAAGAAAATTGGTAATTAGGAAGATAGTAGGTGTTGCCCATCCTTAAGGAAAGCCGCAACCCATTCATAAATTGGGCAGGTTGAATGCTGGGAAGCTTTCTACTAGACAGGACAAATACATTGATGCATTCTCGTTTCTAATGTATACAACCACGGACACAGTGGAATACACAGACATAGAAACACTCGCCTTGTCAAACGACTTACTAGAAACAGTACACTCCAAAAAAAAAAAAAAAAACTAACCGCCTTTCCTACCTATTCTCAGAAGATGAGACAAAATCATAAACCCACAACCACACCCACAAAGTCACCTCCTTCCCCCAAGTAGGACTGTGACTCTACGGAGTGTCCTCTGACTGGTGGGCCATACAATGTTTCCCCGAAATGTCCTGTCCTGTCTCAGATCTGGTCTACTTGGCCAACTCTTTTAAGTTGTCAGAAGGGAATTTTGAGCCACTACCTGCTTTCTCAGGAAAGGCCCCTCTTCAGAGCTCTCCTTGCTTTTGGCATCATAATATCAGTAGGAACAAAGAAAGACTGACTCTGTCTTTGGTAAATCCAAGCAAGTGAGCCCACTGGGACTGGGACTGGGACTGGCTCTGTGTGCCTGGCTTCCAGGATCCCAAGTTCAGAGAAATCCATCACGAAGGAAGTGAGGTGAGGTCACTTCCTTCAGGAACTGAATGAATTCACTGTCTTGTAAACCATTTTGTCCTAATAGTTGCTTCCAAGGGTCCCATTAGATGGAGGGTTCCCCTACTTCCTCTGAAATGTTCACAAGTTAGAATGGTATGTCAACCTTAGGAACCCGGGAATAGCTATCCACACAGGCCTGGTTTGGTCCTTCTCCTCTACATTAAGAAGAGAGAGGCTGATTCAGACACATCCCTTCATCCTGACCAGGGTGTTTGACATGGAAGATGACTTTTGCTCTCTCAGGTCCTTCATAGATGACTATATCTTCTCCAGGGTTCATTTCTACATGGATCTTTGAAGTTCTCAGCAGGTGGAAGATCCCCTACATTCCTGTATTGTAAGACCAACTCTGTCCCTGCTTTTCATTAAATTTAGATTGAGGGAACAGTGTATTCTTAGGGTTAATAAAATGTTTGAATTGGGTTAGGAATCATTCTGCGGGATGAATAATGGTATTGGGAACCTGCGATATTTATAAAAATATAGAGGTTAAATATATGAATAAAAACAGAAATCTAGGTAATTTTGAAGCCTAGAGGGCATTGAGCCCTTGATTGGGATACTTAACTTTGATTTACATTGTGCACAGATGTCTCAGAAAAATAGATATATAATGGCATAGAACCTTGTACCTTGGATGATTGAATGTCGAAGAGAACATCCAGTCAAAAACGGATAGTCGGTAGGATTAGGTAGATAGTAGGTTTAGGAAGAAGTGTCAATATAGGATTTGGAATATATGTTCTATCGCAATAGTGTTTTGGTTAGAGAGTGAAAGTAAACATAACTTCATGTGAAGGGTCAGTCACAATGATGAACTGGGGAAAATATGTAGGAAACCACATATCAATAGAGACATAATGAAATCAGGCAAAGTATAAAGTGAGTGATATGATTAGGCATTTTCAACAGGGTAGAGTTTGAATATATAATCTTTGGAAGAAACAAATATGTAGTCACCAACAGGATTGATAATTGAGAGGATTAGGCAACATGGACAGGAATGTTTTTAGTAATCCATGTTCACTTTCCATTCAGACTCCGGTACAATCATAAGTGTGACATTTACTTTTTGTGTCCCGAATATTACTGTGATAAAATGTGTATGTAGATCTGGTGACATGAGTATTTCTTACACCATTTCTGGCAGTAATATTTAGAAGACATATACATAAGTATTGGTTGTACAAAGAGGTGTGCCCTGTGTCTATGAATATAGAGATAATGCATGAATTGACCACACTGTGAATAAATAATATAGCTGATTCCACTTTAAATAATGGATGGAATTGATATCTGAAAATATTTAAGATATCTTATATTGATATAAAATCATTCATTCCAACCAGTTATACATCTATTGTTAATATTAGTGTTATTGTTTATCATGAACGGTGTCTGAGTTTCGCTTCAAAAATGATTATGAAAATTGAAAATAATGTGTTTTGTAAAGAAGTCTCATGAAAAGACCAGTCAAGAAACATGGATGAATACATGTGTTCTGAAGAAGGAATTGATTGAAAGTGAAACAAATGCCTATAAATTTGCGAAACTGTGGATGAAAAATATATCCTATGATGTGCATAAACTGAAGAAATCATAATGTACCAGTGTTGAATAAAAATGAACGTCAAAACACACAGCATGTCCCATTGGAATCTACTCGCATTGATGTTAAACTGGGTCAGTTACTGTAGAAATATTAGGATTTGTATGCAACATTCACTGAAGTTAGTTTTCACTAGTAGGAAAAAATATGTATTTCAGGTGGATGAATATTTCTGAGAATAATCATGTGAAAATTTGATTATAAATCCACATACATGAATATGAATGAATTTAGGAAGTGTGTAATAAGACACATATATTTCATATTTTGAAAAATCTGGAGACTATATATATATATATATATATATATATATATATATATATATACACACAGACATTAAAAAGTAGCAATATATATGCCAATCGAAATTCACCATGAAATATAAATCATCCACAGATGCAAAAATATTCATTTTACTGAACATGGATTTATGTATAATGTTGTTCATCTAGGAAGCTCACCCATAGGTTTAATTTTCTGTTCCAACAGTGTTTAGGAGCTGTGATGTCTTCTCGCAATTTGTATCTGCCAAGTAAGCCACCTCACAAGATTGTACGAGTGGTACCAGGTAGGATTCTGTATGTGCATATAAAAATACATGTGCTGAATATGCTACGGAGAAAGGGAGACACGAATTCATACATTTGTTTACTTTAAAAACACATGGAGAACTCTTTCAATAAAAAAATTAACTAGTTTATACCTTCTACCCAATATAATGCAAAAGACAATTCAAACTACACACCATGCCTTCTCTGAACTGCTTGTATTTCTATTCCGTTTGGGTTATTTTACTCCACCATATTAGGATTAGTAGTCAGAGTCTAATAGGGTATATGTTAGTGTCAGGGATTTAGTATTCTGAATGGAAAATTGGAAAATGAATCCAATGTGTATGCAAATATGTGCTACACAAAATTTTTCCCACTCTCATCCAGAACAATGCCTTGACAATACTTTCACCCCAAGTAAGACACAATTAGGGAAAAACAGTTAGGAATTCTGAGAATACAAATCTGGAATGGAATATGATCAGGAGTTCACAAACTTGGAGGTGGTAGAGGAGTTTCCAAAAGTAAGGGACAGGGTCAAAACTCTCCATATAACAAGATGCCTTTACAAATAAGCGTCTGCTGGCTGCATCCTGTCAGTCACAAGGCATTTGGAAGCCAATGGCAGATCGAAATGGCCCCAGCGCATATTTTGTGTCACACACCTGCCCAACATTGCTCTAGGCCCACTGCTCAGCAGGCTCCAACTTACTGGCATATCTGATCTACACCATTTTCATGAAACCCAGTCAATCAAGGCACCGTCTGGTATACTCATGATCAGCAACAGGACATCCAAAGTTTCTCCAGTGCCACCTGGTCATGGGAATTTCAAAAATTTCATTGTATTTATCTAGCCATTTTTCAAGGATGAAGTTGGAGGCACTATGGGTTTCAATTAATTCAGGAACCATTAAATGGTGAGGAAGCTCATTTCAATGAATGCTCTGAAGAACTCTCACAGGCAAGTCTTCCCAAAGAGTGGCCAAAAGGTCACATGAAGCCAGACCCATTGAGGTCTACAATGTGAGTTCCATGTGTGTTTTGACTCTCAACTATGGCTGCCAAGTCTTTAAAAATAAAATCATGTTATATCCTGGCTGAGATTCCCAGTGCTCTGTGGAAATCCACACTGGCCTTAGATCTCAGTTTCCAAGGGTCACTCTCATGCGTGGCCTAATAAAATCCCGACAAAATTCATGGCAATACTGCTCTGAGGTCAGTTCCAGAACTCAGTCTCTAATGGGAGTCACACCAGAGTTCAAGCCCAGGTGGACCCAGTCATCTCTTCCAACCACGATACAAATGTCCACAATTAAAACCAAAACACTCCCACATGGCCCTCATCTTCTTCCATATAGACACTAATCATTACCTCTGGTAGCAGGTTTCCATGAGGGACGCAGCCCACAACAGTGTCCAAAATAAGCTCCCTTTTTCCCTCATTTTCCTAAAGTCTGTGTGGCCTAGACACCCTTCCTGTTAACCAAGAGTGATCAAATAGGCATGCCGTTAATGCTGCTTTGCTTCTCCAATTTGAGGCCTAATTACTGTGCGGTTTAGATTCTTTATGTGAATTGGAATCATGAGAAAACCCATGCACCTATAGGCTAGCCTCTACAGGGCTTTAAATATCTCATTTGACCCAAAGTATCACTATTCTCACTTAATGGAGGTCAGGAACTTTACATAGGAAGGCGAGAGACTTCATCTACAATATCTGCTCTTTTAGCCATTTTTGTATTGGATGCACACATGAGATATTTCTTTGGATCCATCTAGTGCTGAGAATCTAAGCCACAGCCTCACACGGTGCCAAGAGGCTGATTCAGACACATCCCTTTCCAAAGCAATTAAGCACAGAGCCACAGGTGATGCCCATTCATTTCAATTTGAGAACTCTTTTCTTCAGGCTTCACAAAGGGGAGGCCTGAGGCAGAGACCTTCCTGACATTCAGGGCAATAAAACAATAGGTAAGCAAAAGGCACAAAGCAGGCTTTCTCCACTGAGACTTTACTGGTCATACTGATATCTCAGTTTTCTAAGAAGCTCGTCATTCCCTTCAGGTATCCAGTACATGTCCATGTCACAGAGCTTGGAGGTGGTACATATCTTGGGCACAAAAGCATGAGCCTATTCTTTAGAGAGGTCAGAATTCAGGAAGAAAACAGGAACTTTGGAGGATAGCAGATGTTGCCCATCCATAAGTCAAGTAGCAGTCCATTCATAAATTGGGCAGTATGAAGGCTGGCAAGCTTTCTACTAGACAGGACACATCCATTGATGCATTCTCTCTTCTTATGTCTACAACCACGAACACCGTTTTATATACAGACATAAAAACACTCGCCTTGTCAAAGTACTTACCAGAAAGAGTTCACTCAATCCAAACAAACCGCCTTTGATACCTATTCTCAGAACAAGTGAAAACCACAAACCTACACCTACACCCATAAAGGCACCTCCTTTCCCTAAGTAATTCTGAGACTATTTGGAGTGTCCTCTGACTAGTGGGCCACAGTATGTTCCCGTTAAATGGCATGTTCTCTCTCAGATCTGTCCTCCTTAGCCAACTCTGTAAAGTTGTCAGGAGCCAGCATTGAGCAACTACCTTTTTCTCAGGAAAGGCCCCTCTTCAGAGCTCTCTTGGCATTTTTCCATCCTCACATCAGTAGGTACCAAGAAAGACTGACTCTGTCTTTGGTAAATCCAAACAAGTGAGACCACTGGGACTGGGACTGGGACTGGCTCTGTGTGCCTGGCTTCCTGGATCCCAAGTTCAGATAGTTCCATCAACAAGGAAGTGAGGTGAGGTCAATTCCTTCAGGAACTGAATGAGGTCACTGCCTTGGCAACCACTTTGTCCTAACATTTGCTTCCAAGGGTCCCATGAGATGCAGGCTGCCCCTACTACCTGTGACAGTTTCACAAGTTAGAATGGTATATCAACCATAGGCACCCGGGAACAACTCTCTAAACAGGCCTGGTTTGGTCCATCTTCTCTACATTAAAATTTGAGAGCCTGATTCAGACACAACCCTTCATACTGACCAGGTTGTTTTCCATGGAAGATGACTTTTGCTCTCTCAGGTCCTTCATAGCTGCCTACATCTTCTCCAGTGATCATATCTGCATGGATCTTTGAGGTTCTCAGCAGATGAACAATCCCCTACATTCCTGTATTGTAATACCAACTCTGTGCCTGCTCTTCTGTAAAGTTAGATTGAGGGAAGAGTGTATGGTTATGTTTAATAACATGTTTGATATGGGTTAGGAATTATTCTGCTGGATGAATAATGGTATTGGGAACCTGAGATATTTATAAGAATATAGAGTTGGAATATTGTAATGGTCGGGCAGGCATAGGAGGAAGAGACCACCAAGAGACTGTCTCATGCAACAACAAAGGGTTTATTGAGGGTCCAGCATGCTGGGGCTCAGAGCTCACTTGAATAGAGCAGAGAGTCCTGAGAACAGCTTAAACAGAGCTTATATACTTTCCTTGGAGAGGGCAGGGAGGGAAATTTATTGATGCGTCAGGGAGAGTGGGCAGTTTGCTTTCAACGGGATGATGGAGTACATTCTGCAGTTTGGCAGTTGGGGACAGCACATTCTGGGAACAAGATTAGCAAACAGTTCTCAAGATTTCAACAGTGTTTTATTAAGCATACAGAAAAATAGGAAGTGACAAGTACCTATTTTATTAACTTTTTATTCCCCAATTCTTCTTCTGGTTACTTTTAATCATGAAAGTGATCATTGAAGGGTGTCACATTTTATGTCTCCTAGTGGGGTATATTGTTGTCTGATTACCATAAGTTTAAATTGTCCAATTTGAGCTTCGAGAAAGGAAACTACATGGTTGAGCCAACAGGGTCCTACAGTTAGCAATAATATGAGGATTATTAATGGACAGGCCTGGGCTTATGAAAGCATAGTTAACCAGAGGGACTGTGTGAACCAAGACTCAAACCACCCTTTTTGGGCCTCTCTCTCTCGTTGACACTCTTAAAGGCATTTTCTTAATATACTCATAGGTTCTTATACAACTCCAGTATGGTCGGCATAAAAACAACCTTCTTCCCTCAATGCAGCACAAAGTCCCCCTTCTCTCATGAAGAGAAGGTTTAACCCTCGCCTGTTCTGTAAAACAACTTCAGAGAGAGAGGTTAAACATTCCTGTAAAGCTGTGATGGAGGTTTTATTATCTTTAATTTTTGGTCTATTGCTGCTTCTAATTGGGTCATTTGTTGTGTCCCATGGACTAGGGTTCCTGTGCTCACTCCTGCAGCAACTCCTATTCCTAATAGGATGGCTAAAGTGAGAGATACAGGTTCCCGGTGGAAACAGGTTGTATGCCCTCCGATTTGATCTTTAAATGAACATGCATCATCCTAGAACACTCTGGGAAACATCTGCACCATTACATAATTAATCACATCTGTTGACCATTTCATGAAAACATAAACAATGTTTAAGTATATAGAATTATACTGTTGTAGGTACGGAAAAGGAAAGGAATCTAAGATAGCACCGAAGACAGGGAAACAGCCCTATTTGGTTGCAAACGGATTTAGAGGGTATTGCTTCTGTTGTAATCAATTAATCTTCTGAACCCCAAGTTTAGGTAGTTTCAGAATTTGTACCCAACATGTAAGGGAAGGGGCTCAGAAGTTCACAGTCTGCAGAAGTTCACAAAAAGCAGTTTTTGTTTCTGTTATTTTTTCCTCTGTTCTCGGCAAGTTAACTTTTCAAGGACACTTGGGACAGGGAGAGCTTTTTTTTTTCTCTTTTTTTTCTCCCTGCCAGCTGTTACCATGGAGCCTAGTTGGTAACTTCTTTACTTAGAATTGTAGCCATCTCTGAGAATCCCCAGCTCAAGGCCAGAGGCCTTGTTCACTTATTTTGTGAAAAACTCGTAAGGGGGTGTCTAGCTTAGGAGTGCTGATTTTTCCAGCCACTGGCCAAGTAGAACAGGGCGACATGAAAACACGGAGTTTATCTACATTGAATTCTTTTATAGGGACTCTTTTGCTGAAAGTCCTAAAGTCAGCAATGGTGAAGACTTCTGGAGAAGGTCATATAAGACTTTTCTGTGGGCCTGGTGAAGAGGGGCAAGACGTGGAAAGCAAGGCTGAGAGCAGCTCCGTTTATCTGAGAATTAGGAAGGAGAGATGTAAAAGAATATTGGGAAAGGGGTTTGTGATTTTCCTGGCAACAAAAACTTGAGCAGTAGAACAGGTAGAGCAGAGGGGACGACAGGAGTGAGTATCCCAAAAAGCCTGTGAGGGACTTTAAATTCTTAGTCACCTGTTTTCAGTGATGACAAGGCAACTTTAAAGGTCACTTTCATTACATCTTGGATAGTGGTCTGAGGGATCTCCTCAGCTGGTTTGAGCTTTGGGTTAGCTGGTAAGAGGACCTGATGGGACCTGCTCTGGGCACTTACTGGAGAAAAGAGGACTGAGTGGGTGGAGGGGTACCTCAGTACCTGATACCTCAGCAAGGGCGCAATTGTCTGAGAACCGGCCGAGGTTTGGTTTTTTGATCTAGTAAATGGAGGGGAGAAATCAGGTTGCTCAGGTGGGAGTGAAAGCAGAGAGTCTGGAGCAGAAGGCTGAGGGTTAGGATCTATTGGAGAAGCATAGTTCAGGACGTGAGTGAAGGAGGGAAAAGGTCTTCACATAGGGGAATCTCCTTCCACCCTTTTGATCACTTGTAGAAGTTAAAAATGTCATGCATAATTTGAGGATCTAGAGAGCCTTCTGGGGTCCATCGGTTTTGGTTGTCTAATTGGTAATATGGCCAATGCTGTGTACTGAATTTGATGGGGAGTTTGGGTTCCACCAGGCAGTCCCTGTATGCTAACATCCCCATGACTTACAGAAGAAGTTGGCTTTTTCCCCTCACAGCCGTGGCTCTTTGTGGCTTTGATAGTCTGCCATGCAAACATAGTAATCTGGGCTAGCCAACCTGCATCTTGCTCGCGTGTCCCTACATCCATAATGTTTGTTTCCATTATCGATGATACAGAAGGTATTTAATAGAATTTTAGTGGGATCCACTTTATCAGATATATCCCAATAGGAAAAACCTATAGCCAGCTGACAAATGTCTGGGTGGAGAGATGGCCACCAGGTCCCTATGGGGGCTGTAAGCGAGATAGACCATACTTCTTCTCTAGTAGGATTTGTGATCAGCCATCGCTAATGAACCACCTGATGAGGTTTAGGACTACTGGTGGCCAAGGGGAGAGTCTATAGCCTTATTCATATGGTGAATACACAATTTGAAAGGGTTACTAGTCATTTCCAGTTTCCAGCAAGAGTCTGGACAGAGCGCAGGCTTGAGATGAGAGGCATGGATCCAGGAATTGATTCCGTATACATTTACTGATGTAGGTGTTATAAGTAGTACCTGGTATGTTCCTTTCCATCGGGGTTCCAGGAATGAAACCTGATGTCTTCTTATGTAGATGAAGTCTCTTACATTATATTGAAGTGGAGTCCCCTTGTCCCCAGTTTGGTAGGCCGTGGCCAGCTGTTTGAACAGATTTCAATGAGTTCTTTCAAGAGCTTTAAGTCTGTCAAGCTAGGGGGTGTGGAAGGGATCCTTAGGTCTTAGAGTTGGGGTTAGGTCCCTTACTGGAGGAAGGGCACCATAGAGAATTTCACAGGTGGTGAGGTTACACAAAGAAACAGAGGGAGTATTTCTTGCATGAAACAGTGGATAAGGCAGGAGCATAGTCCAATCTTTTATGCAGGTCTCTAAGAGTAATTTCGTAAAGGTCTATTTAATGGTTCTATTTATTTTTTCTACCTGTCCTGAGTTCTGGGGTCTATAAGCATAATGTAACTACCAATTAATAACCAGGGTACTGGTTAACCTATTCTCAGAACATGAGACAAAAAAAGAATCCCACACCAACACCCACAAAGGCACCTGCTTCCCCCAAGTACATCTGTGACTATCTGGAGTATTCTCTGACTGGTGGGTCATACTATGTTCCCCAAAAATAGCCTGTCTTGTCTCAGATCTGGTCTTCGTGGCCAACTCTGCGAAGATTTCAGGAGCCAGCATGAGCCACTACCTGCTTTCTCAGAAAAGGCCCCTCTTCAGAGCTCTTCTGGCATTTGGCCATCCCCACATCAGTAGGTACCATGAAAGACTGACTCTGTCCCTGGTAAATCCAAAGAAGTGAGCCCACTAGGAGTAGGACTGGGACTGGCAATGGGTGCCTGGCTTCCTGGATCCCAAGTTCAGAGAGTTCCAAAACCAAGGAAGTGACGTGAGGTCACTTCCTTCAGAAACTGAAAGAGGTCACTCCCTTGGCAACCACTTTGTCCTAACAGTTGCTTCCTATGGTCTCTTGAGATGGAGGATGCCCCTACTTCCTGTGACACTTTCACAAGTTAGAATGGTATATAAACCATAGGCACTCAGGAATAGCTCTCCACACAGGCCTGGTTTGATCCATCTTCTCTACATTAATAAGAGAGAGACTGATTCAGATACACTCCTTTATCCTGACCAGGTTGTTTGCCATGGAAGATGACTTTTGCTCTCTCAAGTCCTTCATAGCTGCCTACATCTTCTCCAGGAATGATTTCTGCATGGACCTTTGAGTTTCTAAGCAGGTGGAAGATCCCCTACATTCCTGTATTGTAAGACCAACACTGTCCCCGCTCTTCTGTAAAGTTAGATTGAGGGAACAGTGTATGTTAGGTTTAATAACATGTTCAATTTGGGTTAGGAATCATTCTTCGGGATGAATAATAGTATTGGGAAACTTTCTCAGATCTGGTCTCCTTGGCCAACTCAGTGAAGTTTTCAGGAACCAGTGGTGAGACACTGCCTGCTTTCTCATGAACTGGCCCTCTTCAGAGCTCTCCTGGCATTTGGCCATCCTCACATCAGTAGGTACCAAGAAAGTCTGACTCTGTCCTTGGTAAATACAAACATGTGAGCCCACTGGGATTGGGACTGGGACTGACTCTGGGTTCCTGGCTTCTTGGATCCCCAGTTCAGAGAGTTCCATCACCAAAGAAGTGAGGTAGGTCACTTCATTCAGAAACTGAATGAGGTCACTGCCTTGGCAAACACTTTGTCCTAAAAGTTGTTTCCTAGGTTCCCATGAGATGGAGCCTGCCCCTACTTACTGTGACACTTCAAGCTAAGAATTGTATATCAAAAATCGGCACCCGGGAACAGCTCTCCACACATGCCTGATTTGGTCCAACTACTCTACATTAAGAAGAGAGAGGCTGATTCAGACACATCCCTTCATTTTGACCTGGTTGTTTTCCATGGAAAATGAATTTTTCTCTCTCAGGTCCTCCATAGCTGTCAACATCTTCTCCAGGGATCATTTCTGTAAGGACCTTTGAGGTTCGCAGCAGGTGGAAGATCCCCTACATTCCTGTATTGTAAGACAAACTGTGTCCTTACTCTTTTGTAAAGTTAGATTGATGGAAGAGTGTATGGTTAGGATTAATAACATATTCGATTTGAGTTAGGAATCATTCTGCAGGATGAATAATGGTATTGGGAATCTGCGAAATTTACAAGAATAAATAGGTGAAATGTAAGTATGAAAACAGAAATCTAGGTAAGATTTGAAGCCCAGAAGGGAATTGGGCCTTTGATTGTGACACTTAGCTTTGAATTATGTTCTGCACAGATGTCTCAGATAAATCGATATAAAATGGCATAGGACCTTGTACCTTGGATGATTGAATTTCGAAGAGAATATCCAGTCAAAAGGGGACAGTAGGTGGATTAGGAAGATAGTAAGTAAGTTTAGAAAAAAGAATGAGTATAGGAATTGGACCAAAAGTTCTTTAGCAACAGGGTTTCGGTTAGTGAGTGAATGTAAATGTCAGCACATGTGAAGAATGAGTCACAATGATGAACTGGGGAAAATATGTAGGAAAGCAGATATCTATAGAGACATTATGAAATCAGACAAAGTATAAAGTGAGTGATAGTATTAGATATTTTCAACAGGGTTGAATTTGAATATATAATCTTAGGAAGAAACAAATATGTAATCATTAATAGGATTGACATTTGAGAGCATTAGCCAAATTGGACATGGATTTTTTTAGTAATCCATGTTTACATTCCATTTAGTCTTTGGTACAATCATAAGTGTGAACTTTGCATTTTGTGTCCAGAATATTACTGTGATAAAATGTTTATGTACATCAGTTGACAGAGTATTTCTTCCACCATTTCTGGGAGCAATATTTTGAAGACATATAAATTAATATTGGGGGTACAAAGAGGTGTACCCTGTGTCTATGTATGTAGAGATAATGCATGAAGAGACCATACTGTGAATAAATAATATAACTGATTACACTTTAAATAATCGATTGAATTTATATCTGAAAATATGCAGAAAATCTTATATTGATATACAATCATTAATTCCAACCAATTATACATATAATGGTAATATTACTTTAATGGTTTATCAAGACGGGTGTGTGAGATTTGCTTCAAAGCGATAATGGAAATTGAAAATAATGTGTTTGGAAAGAAGTCTCATGAAACGAGCAGTCAAGAAACATTAAGGAATACATGTGTTCTGAATCAGGAAGTGATTGAAAGTGAAACAAATGCCTATCAATTTGATAAATTGTGGATGAAATATTTATCCTATGATGTGCATTAACTGAAGAAATAGTAATGTACCAGAGTTGAATAAAAATGAACGTCAAAATACACTTCATGTCCCATAGGAATCTATACGCATTGATGTTAAACTGGGTGAGTTACTGTAGAAATATTAGGATTTGTGTGCACCATTCACTGAAGTTTGTTTTCAGTACTAGGAAACAAATATGTATTTCAGGTGGATGAATATTTCTGATAATAATCTTGTGAAAAGTTGATCATAATTCCACATATATGAATATGAATGAATTTAGGGAGTGTATAATAAGACACATATATTTCATATTTTGAAAAATCTGGAGAGTATATATATATATATATATATATATATATATATATATATATATATAAAACACACACACACAGACATTAAAAAGTAGCAATATATATGGCAATCTAAATTAATCATGAAATATATATCATCCACAGATCCAAAAATATTCATTTTACTGAACATGGGTTTATGTATAATGTTGTTCAACTAGGAAGCTCACCCATAGGTTGAATTTTCAGTTCCAACAGCGTTTAGAATGAGTGATCTATTCTCACAAATTGTATCTGCCAATTCATCCACCTCACAAGAATGTACGTGTGGTACCAGGTAGGATTTGATATGTGCATATAAAAATACATGTGCTGAATAGGCTACAGAGAAAGGGAGACAGGAATTCAAATATTTGTTAACTTTCAAACACATGGAGAACTATTTAAATTGAAAATTTGCTAGATTTATAACTCTTACACTACATAATGCAAAAGGCAAGTCCAACTATGCACCATGCCTCCTCTGAACTGCTTGTATTTCTATTTTGTTGGGGTAATTTATCTCCATCATATTTGCATTAGTAGTCAGAGTCCAGTAGGGTAGGTTTTAGTGTCAGGGATTAAGTATTTCGAATGAAAAATTAGATAATGAATCCAATGTGTATGCAAAAAATCTTCCCATTCTCATCCAGAACAATGCCTTGACATTACATTCGCCCCAAGTAATACACAATTAGAGGAGAAGAGTTAGAAAATCTGTGAATACATATCTGGAATGGAAAATGCTCAGGAGTTCACAAGCTTGGATGTGGAAGGGGAGTTTCCAAAAGTAAGGGACAGGGTTGATAGACCCAACCTGATCATTTATTAAAATTGGGAGCCCACTTGCCAGAAAGCCATGAAAAGATAATTTTGGATTTATTATAAATTACTGCAAATTCTGAACCTTCTTGGAATGTTTGCCCATGCCTTAAACTCACCCATGCCTGGCTCTCTGACCAGATTGCAGCCCTCTCTGAAACTTTAGTGACACCTCATAAATATTTTCTTTCCCTGGCCAGACAACGAGTCTCTGAGGCTCTAATGGTCCTCATAATTTCTGATGTTGGGGTGAGCTTAAAAAAAAATGTAAACTACCGTTAGTGTGATGCTTGTTAAAGTTCTGTTATCTGTAACCCCCTTTTTGTGCATCTTTCTGGGCTATATAGCTGGGCTATAGGAAAGGTGGGTTTGCTGTCTTACTCCCGCCATTTTGGGAGGGAGAGGTAGCCTTTCCCTTTGAAATAATTAGCTTGCCTTAATTTGGTTTTACTAGGAGTCAGTGGTCTTTACATGCGTTCCTGGTCTAATATTTTGGAGTTCCCCAGTGAGATGACCCTGCCGGACAAGATCACAAGACCAGACTGCTGTAAATTCTGAAGTTGGCCTTCCTTCCAGGGCTCCAAGCTTGAGAGCAACTCTAGGGTTTGTGCAACTTGAGATGGTCCAAGGCCTTGGAGTTAGCCTTCAGTTCAGGGAGCACTGCAGTGAACCACCGCATTAAAACTATTAGCAAGCACCTGGTGGAGGAGGCATCCATAGGTAATTGGTGCCTTTATAACATCTGATATCCGGTTAAGGGAGATCTCTTCTGATGACAGAGAGGTGGACTGAGGAGGCTCACATATACTCCTGTCTGGGACAGTAACAAGAATCATTCTGTCATCTGTTCTGTTCTCTAGGGAATTCATCTGGAAGGGTAGAGAGGTGCCAACGGGCACGCATGCGCTCCTACGGGGAGCTTTAGGAAGACATTGCATTGCTCCTCTGTTTTCCTGTTTCGGCGCCGGATTTCTGTTTTTTTTTTTGTTGTTGTTGTTGTTGTTGTTGTTTTGTTCTGTGTTCTATATGTTTTTTGTTTGTTTGTTTTTATGCATTTTGTTGTGTGATTTCTGTGGTGAAAACTTAAGGATATCGGACATGAAAATAAAGCAAGTAAGCCTGACACCCTTTGGACTGAGTTTAAAGGAACTGCATTGAACTTTACACCAGTTTGTTAAGCAGTATGATAGAAGCCCCTAGCTGGCTGCCTGGAGCACACTCACTGCAGAGGGCAGTGCCTGCGGGGGACCTAAGAACTGAGTATCTCCCAGGTTAATAAGTGAAACTCCTTTAAAATCCCTTGTCCCTCCAGATAAAGAGAGTCACAACCTTTTGGCAGAGTCCCTGTGTTTATCTTTGTTAGCAAAGCAATAAACCTTCGTTTTTCTTTTTCTCAAAACCCTGTCCTCATTTTTAAATTGGCATTAATTGGCTTCAAGTTCAGGAACCCAACTTTAAGTTACAAATTTTGATAACCCACACGCACCCTGGAACTTTTTGAGAGCTGACTACAGAAATGTTAGGAGATGGAGCATGCTTGTGGTGGAACTGAAACAGAGGAGCAAATCCTGTAAGTAAAAGCAGGGACTGAGGGACTCCCAGCAGCTGCTGAAGCCTTATTTTTTCAGAGAATTCCCTAGGTCTTTCCCTGCAATTTAACGATAATGCCACCTCTGTCATCTTAAAAAAGAGGGAAAAAAAGGGGACACTAAATGCAGGAAAGTCACTATGGAGACCCTTGATTTTACATTTCAGGATGCTCCTCTGTGAAAACATCTGGTCCCCTTGTGGGGACATCTGTGGTGCAACTGGTGTAGGAGATTTTTCTCTTATCTGCTCTGTTTTAAAGGCTTCTGTCTGTCAGTCATAGTCTGGAGCTCCTTTCTGTCTGTCGTGTGTCTTTGTTTCTGGCACTTTAAGACATGTGCAATAATGTGTTGATATTATATATTGTTTCTTGGGAATGATTTTACCTGAATGTGTGTCTAAATGATGATGTTTTATTGTAACAATC
Organism: Callospermophilus lateralis; assembly: GCF_048772815.1. Taxonomy (NCBI): domain Eukaryota; kingdom Metazoa; phylum Chordata; class Mammalia; order Rodentia; family Sciuridae; genus Callospermophilus; species Callospermophilus lateralis. Next base: position 352,025 of record NW_027517205.1, read on the forward strand.
TGGTAGCTTATTGGGTTTTTGAAGCATTGCAGAATCTTGCCGTTAAAAGTCAGATTGAGATAATTGTTTAGTTTATGATTTCAGATAATTCATGCCAGAGAACTTAAATACTTAGGATGGAAAACTAAAGAACTCTACTTCCAAGTTGGCAAGAAATTTTCCAATCATTCAGTCTTTTTTTTTTTTCACCAATTTTTAATTGGGTAGCCTGGGAAAATGTCACTGTGTGTACCAGTGCATTAATTTGGACAAGGATAGTAAATCATAGTATGGTATCTGTTGACAACACAAGATGTAAAGATATAAAATTTTGTAAATTTTGTCTTAAGCTTGTATCAAAATTTTCAACATCCTATCTGGAAAATTATGGTTAAAATGCGTTAGGCCTGAGGTGTCTGCTCAGAATAGCAGTTTTTTCCTGCTCCTTCCAGACCTCAGCCAGGACTTAGATTGAAATGCAAATGAAAGAAGCCTGCAAGATCAGTAGGAGACTGATATGAGGCTTAAAAAAAAAAAAAGGAAATAGTATGGTATTTACTAATTACTGGTCAGTTATTTTTTCTAGGACTCTTATTTTTTTCCTTAGATCCTTTAATTTTTCTAACTCATAATTTTGATCCTACAGACCTAGGTTAATGTTTTTCTGATCAGTTCTATCTTTGACCAACTGTGGAGTTTTTAAAACATGGCAATGGAGATTTCACCTGCTAAAAGCTACAAGGCCTTTACTATTATTATGTGTGCACACTTTTGTTATTTGTTGTATGTCTATATATATATATATTCTTAATCATATATATGATACAGAAATTAACATATATAAGGAGCGCTCATAATAAAAAAAGCACTCATAAAAACAAATTTTAACGGATGCCCTCTCTCACCACTTCGGTTCAACATAGTTCTCGAATCACTGGCCAGAGCAATTAGACAGACGAAAAAAATTAAAGGCATAAAAATAGGAAAAGAACTCAAATTATCACTATTTGCAGATGACATGATTCTATACCTAGCAGACCCAAAAGGGTCTACAAAGAAACTACTAGAGCTAATAAATGAATTCAGCAAAGTGGCAGGATATAATATCAACACACATAAATCAAAGACATTCCTGTATATGAGCCACAAATCCTCTGAAATGGAAATGAGGACAACCACCCCATTCACAATATCCTCAAATAAAATAAAATACTTGGGAATCAACCTAACAAAAGAGGTGAAAGACTTATACAATGAAAACTACAGAAACCTAAAGAGAGAAATATAAGAAGATCTTAGAAGATGGAAAAATATACCCTGTTCATGGATAGGTAGAACTAACATCATCAAAATGGCGATATTACCAAAAGTTCTCTATAGGTTTAATGCAATGCCAATCAAAATCCCAATGGCATTTCTTGTAGAAATAGAGAAAGCAATCATGAAATTCATATGGAAAAATAAAAGACCCAGAATAGCAAAAACAATGCTAAGCAGGAAGTGTGAATCAGGCGGGATAGCTATACCAGACTTCAAACTATACTATAGAGCAATAGTAACAAAAACAGCAGGGTACTGGTACCAAAACAGGTGGGTGGACCAATGGTACAGAATAGAGGACACAGAAACCAATCCACAAAACTACAACTATCTTATATTCGATAAAGGGGCTAAAAGCATGCAATTGAAGAAGGATAGCATCTTCAACAAATGGTGTTGGGAAAACTGGAAATCCATATGCAACAAAATGAAACTGAATCCCTTTCTCTTGCCATGCACAAAAGTTAACTCAAAGTGGATCAAGGAACTTGATATCAAATCAGAGACATGGCGTCTGATAGAAGAAAAAGTTGGCTATGATCTACATACTGTGGGGTTGGGCTCCAAATTCCTCAATAGGACACCCATAGCACAAGTGTTAATAACTAGAATCAACAAATGGGACTTACTCAAACTAAAAAGTTTTTTCTCAGCAAAAGAAAGAATAAGAGAGGTAAATAGGGATGCTACGTCCTGGGAACAAATCTTTACTCCTCACACTTCACACAGAGCCCTAATATCCAGAATATACAAAGAACTCAAAAAATTAGACAATAAGATAACAAATAACCCAATCAACAAATGGGCCAAGGGCCTGAATAGAAATTTCTCAGAGGAGGACATACAATCAATCAACAAGTATATGAAAAAATGCTCACCATCTCTAGCAGTCAGAGAAATGCAAATCAAAACCACCCTAAGATACCATCTCACTCCAGTAAGATTAGCAGCCATTAGGAAGTCAAACAACAACAAGTGCTGGCGAGGATGTGGGGAAAAGGGTACTCTTGTACATTGCTGGTGGGACTGCAAATTGGTGCGGCCAATTTGGAAAGCAGTATGGAGATTTCTTGGAAAGCTGGGAATAAAACCACCATTTGATCCAGCTATTCCCCTACTCGGTCTATTCCCTAAAGACCTAAAAAGAGCACACTATAGGGACACTGCTACATCCATGTTCATAGCAGCACAATTCACAATAGCAAGACTGTGGAAGCAAAACCTAGATGCCATTCAATAGACGAATGGATAAAAAATATGTGGCATTTTTACACAATGGAGTATTACTCTGCATTAAGAAATGACAAAATCATAGAATTTGGAGAGAAATGGATGGCATTCGAGCAGATTATGCTAAGTGAAGCTAGCCAATCCCTCAAAAACAAATGGCAAATGTCTTCTTTGATATAAGGAGAGTAACTAAGAACAGAGTAGGGACGAAGAGCATGAGAAGAAGATTAACATTAAACAGGGATGAGAGGTGGGTGGGAAAGGGAGAGAGAAGGGAAATTTCCTGTAAATGGAAGGAGACCCTCAGGGGTATACAAAATTACATACAAGAGGAAGTGAGGGGAAAGGAGGAAAAATATGAGGGGGGAGAAATGAATTACAGTAGAGGGGGTAGAGAGAGAAGAGGGGAGGGGATGGGGGAGTGGGGATAGTAGAGGATAGGAAAGGCAGCAGAATACAACAGACACCAGAATGGCAATATGTAAATCAATGGTTGTGCAACTGATGTGATTCTGCAATCTGTATATGGGGTAAAAACGGGAGTTCATATCCCACTTGAATCAAGTGTGAAATATAATATATCAAGAACTATGTAATGTTTTGAACAACCTACAATAAAAATTAATTTAAAAAAAGTGGATCCAAAGATCTTTAATTCACGTGATTAAAATTGTTCAATTTAAATTGGATAAACAGATAAAAATAAATGTTTTTAAATTTAAGCTTACAAGTTTTTATAGGTGTTCAAAAATCTAATAAAATATTAATATCTACAAAATGTCTAAAATGCCTTGATTCTAGGACTTTTCCTTCAACAAAAAAATGGTTTACACTCTTCAATACATTTGTCTAATATTTTAATAAATAAGTAAAGTAAATTTGATGTGGAATTTCTCATTCTTGAGTACATTTGTTAGATACCCGATTGATTTACTAAGGTCTGTATCAGATTGTAAAAATCAGTCATGTGTTAAAGAGACAAAAATTTCTGAAAACATAAGTTTACCCATAACATTGTGTTTATTAAGTTTTATTTTTTCTAGAGCAAGCAACCATAAAAATTAAACAACTGATTAAATAAGAACTGTTATTTTAGAGCACTCTACTGCCATTTCTTTAAAAGCTAAACTTGGTTAATCTAGAAATATCAATGTAATTTTGATGCTATTAATGTGCTCATATCTTCCAGGTATTCAAGTCTGTAAGTTAGAAACATTTAAAGAGCATTATATCAAGCTGGTATTCTGAAGTTGTATGGTAAAAAAAATGTACTGGGGATTTATTTACCTGTTATCAATAAGATATGTAAAGTTTTATGTTACTTTTTTTCATTGGGGAACAATTTAAATGTATTTTTAAGTTAATCAGAGCCTAATATATGTAAAGGTTAAAATCTTTCAGCCTTTCTTTAATCCATGTTTTAAATGTGATGTCATATGATGTTAGATAATGTTCATGTGACCTCAAACAATTTATGTAAACTTTGTAAAATCATATTTAAAAAACAATGATCAGCTTTAGAACTAAAACACTTAATATTTATAAAGAGGCCTGCCTTACCTGATATAAGGCTCTGTGTCCCATCTTACTACATGTGAGAATGACTACAAAAGGAGTAGGTCAGATTTTATTTCATTTAAAGTTATGTTCAAAAGTTCTTTTGTTTTTCTGTGAAGATTACTAGGATCTCAAACAGGGCATATAATGTATAACTCAGCCAAAAAATTCAGGGTAGCTATTACAGAAACTAAGTATTTTTACTCTTGTTAAAAATTTTATTTTTAATTTGCTTATAAGTGATCTAAAGATTCCCTGTTAGTCTTTTACAGAAGTGTTGCTTTAATAACACAACATGGGTTAATTTAAGATAATAAGTCATCACCTACAAGACAGACAGAATAATACATATCCCAATTAATGAAAAGATAAATAATAATTAAGTTATAGATATTAAAGCCCAGTACTCTCAATATAAGGCTGTGAAAATTTATTTGCTGGATGTTTAAGATTAGGATTTAAAATTAAAGTTAAATGAATCGGCCAAGAAAATAAATATTAATATTTTAAGGTATACACTTTATGTTAGCCTCCCAAAATAAGTAAGACTGGAGGTTACAAAGAAGGATTCTCAGACAGGAATGCCTGATAACTATAAAAAGAGACTATTAAGAGGAGCTGCCAGAGGCAGAAAATTTAGTTTAGGGCCTACAGATATTCCTAACCTACAGAGGTAGGCTTGGTGTTTGCTAGTACGATTATCCAGCCCTGAGTAACAGAATTAAAGGTTTCTCTATTAGACACAGAGGTCATACTAGAAAAAGGATTTTGCAAGATCAGATGACATTAAATTAATAAACTGTATCTTATGGGGAGGGACAACTGTAAAACAAAAAATTAAATATTAAGTTGACAGTCCTGATAACTGAGGATATTAAAGAATGGTGAGGGAACTTCTATACGGTGACATGTTCCAGCTGCTGTAACATTTATTCATTACTCATGGTTTTTGTTACTCTCATAGAAGAACCCATTCCCAGATGACTTTACAACCTGTTCTTCCCCAACCAGACTTCAAACCAAGCTGAAATCTAAAAGGCAACTCATGTCCCTCAACTAAATTCTAAAAGGCAACTCATGTCCCTCATGCCATGACCCTTATGTCACCCTCTCTCAGCGCAGAAGAATTCAAAATGCGTGAGGCCTCCCTTCTTACAACAATGGAGCCAAAAATAAATAGACTATCAAGATACGTAATTAATTAAGTCAGGTAAAATCAGGGAGACCCGTTTTGGGTGAGTTCTAGAAATTTGGAGACTGTTACCTGAGGGATTTAAATTTCCTCACTGCACTTCCCTTAATCTATCAAAGATTTGAAAGGAACACATAAGAAAAGGGGGGAATGATAGGCCCAACCTGATCTTTTATTAAAATTGGGAGCCATCTTGCTACAAAGCCATGATAAGATAATTTTGGCTTTACTATAAATTACTGCAAATTCTGAACCTGCTTGGAATGCCTGCCCATGCCTTGAACTCACCCATGTCTGGCTCTCTGACCAGATAGCAGCACTCTGTGAAACATTAGCGACACATCATAAATATTGGCCTTCCCTGGACAGACAATGACCATCTCTGAGGGTCTAATGGTCCTCACAAATTCTGATGTTGGGGCCAGCAAAAAAAAAAAAAAAAAAAAATATATATATATATATATATATATATATATATATATATATATATATATATATATATATATATAAACTACCATTAGTGTGATGCTTGTCCGAGTTCTGTTATCTCTAACCCCCCTTTTGTGTAACTTTCTGGGCTTTAAAGCTGGGCTGTAGGTAAGTTGGGGTTGCTGTCTTGTTCCGGCCGTTTTGGGAGGGAGAGTTAGCCTGGCTGGTGAAAATAATAAGCTTAGTTTAATTTGATTTTAATTGGAGTCAGTGGTTTTTTCTTGCATCCTTGTCTAACAGGTAAACACACCACAAACATGGAGCTCTGCTGGCCTAACGACTTTTTGAGAAACTGCCTCTGAGGTTGGGCACTTGAAATATATGTTGTTTTCAGGAGCTTTAGCTTCCTTTGTTGTGAGACCATCAAAGCTGGCTCTGCATCTATGTGACCTGAAGAAATTGGTTTCTTATTTTCCAATGAAAATGAGGCAAAGTGCTGAATTCTCTCTTTGTAGGTAAACTGTGGCCACTGAAGGCTAAGTGTCTCCATGTGTGGACTGTGTACCCATTTAGTCATCCTCCACTATTCATGGTGTTTCTTGCTGCTGCACTGGGAGTTTGGTATTTGCTCTACGAAATACAAGAAGTTCAACTGGGACACAGTGATGAAGGTAGTTCTGTCACGTGTGGTCGGTCAGAGTCTGCAAGAGAATGCACCAACCAGGATTCTATCCCACATAGCTTGCCCACTTGAAGATAGCAACCTGATTTGTAACATTGCCCTGAAACCTCTCCATATAACAAGATGCCTTTACATATAAGGGTCTGCTGGCTGCACCATGTCAGTCACAAGCCATTTGGAAGTCAATGGTAGATCCAAATGGCCCCAACACAAATGTTTTATCCCACACCTGCACACCACAGTTCTGGGCCCAATACTCAGCAGGCTCCAACATACTGGCATTTCAGTTCTACACCATTTTCATGAAACCCAGTCAATCAAACCACTGTCTGGAACACTCCTGATCAGCAACAGGACATCCAAATGTTCTCCTCTGACACCTGGTTATGGGAATTTCAAAAATTTCTTGGTATTTATCTAGCATTTTTCACGGATGAAGTTGGAGGCACTGTAGGTTTCAATTCTTTCAAGAACCATTAAATGGTATGGAAGCTCATTTCAATGAAAGGTCTGGAGAATTCTCACAGTCAAGGCTTCCCAAAGAGTGGCCAAAAGATCACATGAACCCAGGCCCATTGAGGTCTAGAGTGTGAGGTCCATGTTTGTTTTGAATCTCATCTATGGCTGCCAAGTCTTTCATAATAAAATCATGTGATATCCTGGCTGAGATTCCCGATGCTCTGTGGAAAGCCACCCTGGGACTTGATCTCAGTTTCCAAGGGCGACTCTAATGCATGGCCTCCTAAAATCCCAAGAGAACTCATGGCAATATTTCTCTGAGGTCAGTTTCAGAACTCAGTCTGTAAGGGGAATCACACCAGACTTCAAGCCCAGGTGGACCCAGTCATCTATTTCAACCACCACACAAATGACCACAATTAAAACCAAAACACTCCCACATGGCCCTCATCTTCTTCCATATAGACACTCATCATAACCTCTGGCTGGGGTTTTCCATGAGGGGCAAAGCTCACGACAGTGTCCAAAATAAGCTCCCTTACCCCTCATTTGCCTAAAATCAGGGTGGCCTGGACACCCTTCCTGTGAACCAGTAGTGATCAAATATGCCTGCCATTTGTACTGCCCAGCTTCTCCAATATGAGGCCTACTGACTGTTTGGTATAGATTTTTTATGTGAATTGGAGTCATGAGAAAACCCAAGCAATTACGGGCTAGCCTCTGCAGGGTTTTGAAGAACTCATTTGACCCAATGGATCCCTCTTCTCACTTGATGTAGGTCAGAAACCTTACAGAGGAAGGCGAGGGACTTCAACCACAATGACTGCCCTTTTGGCCATTTTGGTTTTGGAAGCACAAAAGGAATGTTTCTTTAGATCCATCAGGTGCTGAGAATCTAAGCCACAGCCTCACACAGGGCCAAGAGGCTGATTCAGACACATCCCTTTTGGAAGAAATTAAGCAAAGAGCCACAGGTGATGCCCATTCATTTCCATTTGAAAACTGTTTTCTTCAGGCTTCACAAAGGGTTGGCCTGAGGCAAAGACCTTCCTGACATTCAGGGCAACAGAACATTATGTAAGAAAAGGCCCAAAGCAGGGTTTCTCCACTGAGATTTTACTGGTCACACTGTTATCTGAGTTTTCTGAGATGCTCGCCATTCCCTTCAGCTATCCAGTACATGGCCATGTCACAGAGCTTGGAGGTGGTACATATCTTGGACTCAAAACCATGAGCCTGTTGTGGAGAGTGGCCAGAATTCAGGAAGAGTACAGGAACTTAGGAATATTGTAGGTGTTGCCCATCCATAAGGCAAGCCACAGTCCTTTCATAAATTGGGCAGGATGAATGCTGTTAAACTTTCTCCTGGAGAGGACAAATCCATTGATGCATTATCTTTTCTAATGTCTACAACCAGAGATACAGTGGGATACACAGATATAGAAACACTTGCCTTGTCAAACAACTTACTAGAAACAGTCCACTCAATACCAAACAAATAGCCTTTCCTACCTATCACGCCTTTCCTACTGTATCAACATACACTAGTTATTCATCACCCCCTGCCCCGGTTATTTTGCTGCAGTGGGACTGCTGCAGATGGTGGCCCATACAGGGAGCCCTGGGACACTTGGGGGTAAGTGACGAATAAAAGCTGCCCATCCATAGATAGGATGGGAGCAAATCTGCTCATCCCTAGGCAGATAGGGGGAGAGGAAAAACGGTCATTTCAAAAAATGGAGAAGATTGATACAGTATGATTGTGTCTTGTTTTATCTCATTGTATTGTATTGTCTTTGTGATGAAAATAAGGAAGGGGTGAGAAGTAAATTGATAATGGAAAGAGGCACCCCAGTGGAAACAAGTGCAATTAGGGCATGTGTTGATGGAAGCCCAGGAAGTCTAATCAGAAAGAAAAAGAAAGTTAAGAAGAAGAAGGATTATCAGGAAAAAAGTTTCAGCAAAAGGCTGTTACTGAATACTTTTCGTTTCCGGAGTGTGTGTGAATAGGCGCCTCGGCTGCCACATGCTCAAGCCAGTCACTGTGCAGCAAGGGCTTTTCAAGCAGTGGCAGCCGGCAATTCCCCGCCCCCAGCCTGGGGAGCGGGGCCCCGTGGCAGTTTGAGTCCTGGACACTCCCCAGGGCCATCTGTGGCTGCCCAGGATGCTACAGCCAGCCATAGATGCTACTGGCTCCCTGATGTTTGGTCATTTTCAATGCCAATAACTAAGCTACAATGGTTCTCCCACACCCGGAAGATAATAAATAATAAGCACTATTAAGGCTTTTTTCAAATGTAAAAAACCTTGAGATAATGTACTAAATTTTTCAGAAGGTTGTTTTCTTAGCACCTGGTGGAATACTATAGGATTTTCTTTAGCCAGTGGTAGGAGTTCCTGCCTTCATCCCAGTGCCGGTGAGGACAAGGGTGGAAGAATTTCCAGTGTTGCTGAAAACCGGAGGAGACTTCGGCTGAGAAACGGAGGAGACTTTGGATCAAGCTAGCTGCCTTCAGAACTTTCCTGGGCTGTGATTTAAGCTAGCTGCCTGCAGAATTTACATGGACTGTGATTTAAGCTAGCTGCCTGCAGAACATACCTGGACTGTGGTTTACCTGAACTGTGAGTTAATCTATTGAGACACTGCTTTACCTGGACTGAGACAACAAACTGTAATCTATAACAAATTTTAACTCGGTGTCTTTGCTAACAGTGTCATTGCTGGTATTATTTCTCCAAGTGCTTCATCAATTGGCTTGTATTGTGACATTTTGTATCCTCCCTTTCTGTTTGTAGCAGGTTATTTATGGTGTTTCTGTAAAAACCACTGTGGTCTTTATTTAAATTAAATAAAAGGGGGAAATGTTAGAGTCTGTAAACATGTCAAAATAACACCTGGCATTTTGCCAGGGGAATGTTAGAGTGTGTAAACAAGTCTGGATGATGCCTGGCAAAATGCCAGAGGGAGTGGTTTGAGATGTAACAAAAGTGAGCCATTAAGTGTGGAGATTCCTGATTGGTTGACTGCAGTATCTAGTTTATGTTAATTAGATAACCTGGGTGGAATGTATAAATACCTCTATTGTCCTACAATAAATGGCTTCCACTCCTGCTATATCAACATACACATGTTATTCATAACCCCCACCCCCCGGTTATTTTGCTCCAACCGGACCGCGGCAGTATCTGCCAAGTCAGAAACCTCTCAAGTATGAACATGTGATACCAGGTAGGATTCTATATGTGCATATAAAAATACATGTGCTGAATAGGCTACACAAAAAGGGAGAGAGGAATTCACATATTTGTTAACTTTAAAAACACATGGAGAACTATTTTAATTAAAAATTGACTAGATTTATAACTCCTACAATATATAATGCAAAAGGCAAGTCCAACTATACAACATGACTCCTCTGAACTGCTTGTATTTCTATTTTGTTTGGGTTATTAATCTCCATCATATTAGGATTAGTAGTCAGAGTCTAGTAGGGTATGGGTTAGTGTCCAAAATAAGCTCCCTTGCCCCTCATTTGCCTAAAGTCATGGTGGCCTGGACACCCTGCATGTGAACCAGGAGTGATAAAATAGGACTGCAGTTAATACAGCTCTGCTTCTCCAATTTGAGGCCTACTGAGTGTCAGGTAACAATTCTTTATGTGATTTGGAGTCATGAGAAAACACAACCACTTCTTCAGGGCATTGAAGAATTCATTTGAACCAAAGGATTCCTATTCTCACTTGATGTAGGTCAGAAACCTAACAAAGGAACGCAAGAGACTTCATTCACCATAACAGATCTTTTTGCCATTTTGGTTATGGATGCACACATGGGATCTTTCTTTAGATCCATGAGGTGCTGAGAATCTAAGCCACAACCGCACACAGGGCCAAGAGGCTGATTCAGACACATCCCTTTACAAAGAAATTAAGCAAAGAGCCACAGGTGATGCCCTTTCATTTCCATTTGAAAACTGTTTTCTTCAGGCTTAACAAAGGGGTGGGCTGAGGGAAAGAACTTCCTGACATTCAGGGCAACAGAAATATAGGTAAGAGAATGGCCAAAGCAGGATTTCTCCACTGAGACTTTCCTGGTCACACTGATATCTGAGTTTTCTGTGATTCTCCCATTCCATTCAGCTGTCCAGTACATGGCCATGGCACAGAGCTTGGAGGTGGTATATATCTTGGACACAAAACCATGAGCCTATTCTGGAGAGTGGCCAGAATTCAGGAAGAAAACAGGAACTTAGGAAGATAGTAGGTGTTCCCCATCCATAAGACACACCGCAGTCCATCCATCAGTTGAGCAGGATGAATGCTGGGAAGCTTTCTACTAGACAGGATGCATCCATTGGTACATTCTGTTTTTTAATGTCCAAAACCACGTACACAGTGGGATACACCGAACTAGAATCACTCACCTTGTCAAACGATTTACTAGAAACAGTCCATTCCAAACCAAACAAACCACCTTTCCTACCTATTTTCAGAACATGAGACAAAACCACAAACTCACACCCACACCCACAAAGGCATCTCCTTCCCACAAGTAAGTCTCTGACTCTCCAGTGTGTCCTCTGTCTGTTGAGCCAAACTATGTTCCCCGAAATGGCCAGTCCTGTCTCAGTTCTGGTTGCCTTGGCCAACTCTGTGAAGTTGTCAGGATCCAGTGGTGAGCCACTACCTGCTTTCTCAGGAAAGACCCTCTTCATATCTGTCCTGGCATTTGGCCATTCTCTCAGCAGTAGGTACCAAGAAAGACTGACTCTGTCCTTGGTAAATCCAAACAACTGAGCCCAGTGGGAGTGGGACTGGGACTGGCTCTGGGTGTCTGGCATCTTGGATCCCAATTTCAGAGAGTTCCAATACCAAGGAAGTGAGGTAGGACACTTCCTTCAAGAACTGAATGAGTTCACTCCCTTGGCAACCACTTTGTCCTAACAGTTGGTTCCAAGGGTCCCATGAGATAGAGGCTGCCCCTACTTCCTGTGACACTTTCGCAAGTTAGAATGGTATATCAACCATAGGCACCCGGGAACATCTCTCAACAAAGGCCTGGTTTGGTCCACCTTCTATACATTTAGAATAGAGAGACTGATTCAGACACGACCCTTCATCCTGACCAGGTGGTTTGCCATGCAAGGTGACTTTTGCTCTCTCAACTCCTTCATAGCTGCCTACATCTTCTCCAGGTATCATTTCTGCATGGACCTTTGAGGTTCTCAGCAGGTTTAAGATGACCTACATTCCTGTATTGTAAAAACAACTCTGTCCCTGCTCTTCTGTAAACTTAGATTGAGGGAAGAGTGTATGGTTAGGGTTAATAAAAGGTTCGATTTGGGTTAAGAATCATTCTGCAGGATGAATAATTGTATTGGGAACCTGTAATATGTACAAGAATGTAAAAGTGAAATATTAGAATGAAAACAGAAATCTAGGTAAGATTTGAAGCCCAGAAGGGTATTGGGCCCTTGATTGGGATACTTAGCTTTGAATTATGTTCGGCAGAGATGTCTCAGATAAATCGATGTACAATGGCATAGGACCTTGTACCTTGGATGATGGAATGTCGAAGAGAACTTCTAGTCAAAAAGGGATACTCGGTATTATTTGAAAGATAGTCAGTAGGTTTAGAAAGCAGAGAGAGTGTAGGATTTAAACCAAAAGTTCTTTAGCAATAGGGTTTCGGGTAGAGAGTGAATGAAAATGTGAGCACATGTGAAGAGTCAGTCACAATGATAAACTGTGGAAAATATGTAGGAAAGCAGATATTAATAGAGACATTAGTAAATCAGGCAAATGATAAAGTGATTGATAGGATTAGACATTTTCAACAGGCTTGAGGTAAAATATATAATCTTAGGAAGAAACAAATATGTAGTGACCAATAGGATTCACATTTGAGAGCGTTAGGCAACCTGGACATGGATGTTTTTAGTAATGCATACTCACTTTCCATTAAGGCTTTGGTAAAATCATAAGTGTGAACTTTGCTTTTTGTGTCCAGAAAATTACTGTGATAAAATGTATATGTAGATCAGATGACATAAGTATTTATTCCACCGTTTCTGGGAGCAATATTTTGAAGATATATAAATTAGTACTGGCGTTACAAATGGGTGTACCCTGTGTCTAGGAATATAGAGATAATGCATGAATAGACAAAACTTTGATTAAACAATGTAACAAGTTCTAAATTTAAATAATGGATTGAATTGATATCTGAAAATATACAGGAAATCTTATATTGATATGCAATCATTCAATCCAACCAGGTATCCATCTTATTTTAATATTAGGCTTATGGATTATCATAAAGAGTGTGTGAATTTTGTTTCAAAGGTGATTATGGATTTCAGAAATAATGAGTTTGGAAAGAAGTCTCATGAAGAGACCAGACAAGAAACCTGGAGGAATACAAGAGTTTTGAATAAGGAAGTTATTGAAAGCGAAACAAATGCCTATAAATTTGTGAACTTGTTAATGAAATATATATCCTATGATGTGCATAAACTGAAGAAATAATAATGTACCAGTTTTGTTAAAAAATGAACGTCAAAATACACATCATGTCCCATAGGAATCTACAAGCATTGATGTTAAACTGGGACAGTTACTGTAGAAATATTTGGATTTGTATGCACCATTCACTGAAGTTTGTTTTTAGTACTAGGAAACAAATATGTATTTCAGGTGGATGAATATTTTTGAAAATAATCTTGTGAAAAGTTGATTATAAATCCACATACATGTACATGAATGAATTTAGGGAGTATATAATAAGACACATATGTTTCATATTTTCAAAAATCTGGAGAGTGTATATCTATCTATCTATCTATCTATCTATACACACACACACACACACACACACTCAAACAGACATTAAAATGTAGCAATATATATATATCATGAAATATATATAATCCACAGAGCCAAAAATATTAATTTTACTAAACGTGGATTTATGTATAATGTTGTTCAACTAGGAAGTCACCCATAGTTTGAATTTTCACTTCCAACAGCATTCAGAGGAGTGATCTCTTCTGACAATTTGTATCTGCTAAGTCAGCAACCTCTCAAGAATGTACATGTGATACCAGGTAGGATTCTAAATGTGCATATAAAAATACATCTTCTGAATAGGCTACAGAGAAAGGGAGAGAGGAATTCACATGGTTGTGAACTTTAAAAACACATGGAGAACTGTTTCAATTAAAAATTGACTAAATTTATAACTCCTACCCTATATAATGCAAAAGGCAAGTACAACTATACAACATGAATCCTCAAAACTTCTTGTATTTCTATTCTGTTCGGGTTATTATTCTCCATCATGTTAGGATTACTAGTCAGAGTCTAGTAGGGTATGGGTTAGTGTCCAAAATAAGCTCCCTTGCCGCTCATTTGCCTAAAGTCATGGTGGCCTGGACACCCTGCATGTGAACCAGGAGTGATAAAATAAGACCGCAGTTAATACTGATCTGCTTCTCCAATTTGAGGCCTACTGACTGTCAGGTATAGATTCTTTATGTGAATTGGAGTCATAAGAAAACCCAAGCACTTCTTCAGGGCTTTCAAAAATTTATTTGAACCAAAGGATCCCTATTCTCACTTGATGTAGTTCAGGAACCTAACAAAGAAAGGCAAGAGACTTCATCCATCATAACTGATCTTTTTGAAATTTTGGTTTTGGATGCACACATCGGATCTTTCTTTAGATCCATCAGGGGCTGAGAATCTAAGCCACAACCGCACACAGGGCCAAAGGGTGATTCAGACACATCCCTTTGCAAAGAAATTAAGCAAAGAGCCACAGGTGATGCCCATTCATTTTCATTTGAAAACTCTTTTTTTCAGGCTTCACATGAGGGTGGCCTGAGGCAAAGAACTTCCTGACATTCAGGGAAACAGATACATAGTAAGAGAATGGCCCATAGCAGGGTTTCTCCACTGAGACTTTCCTGGTCACACTGATATCTGAGTTTTCTGAGATTCTCCCATTCCCTTCAGCTGTCCAGTACATGGCCATTTAACAGAGCTTGAGGTGGTACATATCTTAAACACAAAACTATGTGCCTATTCGGGAGAGTGGTCAGAATTCAGGAAGAAAACAGGAACTTAGGCAGATAGTAGGTGTTGCCCATCCATGAGGCAAGCCGCAGTCCATTCATCAATTGGGCAGGATGAATGCTGCGAAGCTTTCTACTAGACAGAACACATCAACTGATGCATTCTCTTTTCTAATGTCGACAACCACGGACACAGTGGGATACACAGACATAGAAAGACTCGCCTTGTCAAACGACTTACTAGAAACAGTTCACTACAATCCAATCAAACCACCTTTCTTTCGTATTCTCAGAACATGAGACAAAACCACAAACCCACACCCACACCCGCAAAGGCACCTCCTTCCCCCAAGTAGGTCTGTCATATCCGGAGTGTCCTCTGACTGGTGGGCCATACTATGTTCTCCCAAAATGGCCTGTCCTGTCTCAGATCTGCTCTACTTTGCCAACTCTGTGAAGTAGTCAGGAGCCAGCGGTGATCCACTACCTGCTTTATCAGGATAGGACCCTCTTCAGAGGTTTCCTGGCATTTGGCCATCCTCAAATCAGTAGGTACCAAGAAATATTGACTCTGTCCTTCGTAAATCCAAACAAGTTAGACCACTGGGACTTGGACGGGTTATGGCTCTGGGTGCCTGGCTTCCTGGATCCCAAGTTCAGAGACTTCCATCACCAAGGAAGTGAGGTGAAGTCACTTCCTTGAGGAACTGAATGAGGTCACTGCCTTGGAAACCACGTTGTCCTAACATTTGCCTCCAAGGTTCCCATGAGATGGAGGATGCCCCTACATCCTGTGACACTTTCACAAGTTCGAATCGTATATCAAACATAGGGACCAGGGAACAGCTCTCCACACAGGCATGGTTTGGTCTATCTTCTCTGTATTAAGAAGAATGAGGCTGATTCAGACACATTCCTTAATTCTACCAGGTTGTTTGCCATTGAGATGACTTTTGCTCTCTCAGGTCCTTCATCGCTGCCTACATCTTCTCCAGGGATCATTTCTGCATGTACCTTTGAGGTTCTCAGCAGGTGGAAGATCCCATGCATTCCTGTATTGTAAGACCAACACTGTCACTGCTCTTCTGTAAAGTTAGATTGAGGGAACAGTGTATGGTTACGGTTAATAACATTTTCATTTTCGGTTAGGAACCATTCTGCTGGATGAATAATGTTATTGGAACCTGTGATATTTATTAGAATACAGACGTGAAATATATGTACATAAACAGAAATCTAAGTAAGATTTGAAGCCCAGAAATCATTGGGCCCTTGATTGGGATACCTATCGTTGAATTACATTCTGCAAAAATGTCTCAGAGAAATCGATATACAATGGCATAAGACCTTGTAACTGGATGATTGAATGTAGAAGAGAACCTCCAGTCAAAAAGTGATAGTCGGTAGGATTAGGAAGATAGTAGGTAGGTTTTAAGAAGAAGAGTGAATATAGGATTTGGACCAAAAGTTCTTTAGCAATAGGATTTCGATTAGAGTGTGAATGTAAGTTTCAGAACATGTGAAGATTTAGTCACAATGATGAACTGTGGAAAAGCAGATACCAATAGAGACATTACAAAAACAGGCAAAGTATAAAGTGAGTGAGAGGATTAGACATTTTCAACAGGGTTGAGTTTGAATATATAATCTTTGGAAGAAACTAATTTGTAGTTACCAATAGGATTTTCATTTGAGAGCATTAGGCAACCTGGACATGGATGTTTTTAGTAATCCATGTTCACTTTTCATTTAGCTTTGATACAATCATAAGTGTGACCTTTGCTTTTTGTGTCCAGAATATTTCAGTGATAAAATGCATATGTAGATCAGGTGACATGGGTATTTCTTCCAACATTTCTGGGAGCAATATTTTGAAGACGTATAAATTAGTGTTGGGGGTACAAAGAGGTGTACCCTGTGTCTATGAATATAGAGATAATGCATGAAAATACCACATTGTGAATAAATAATATAACTGGTTCCACTTTAAATAATGGATTGAATTTATATCTGAAACTAAGTAAGAAATCTTATATTGATATACAATCATTCATTCCAACCAGTTGTACATCTAATGGTAATATTAGGGTTATGGTTTATTATGAGGGGTGTGTGAGTTTTGCTTCAAATGTGATAATGGAAATCGAAAATAATGTGTTTGGAAAGAAGTTTCAAGAAAAGACCAGTCAGAAACGGAGGAATACATGTTTTCTGAAGGAGGAAGTGATTGAAAGTGAAATAAATGCCTATAAATTTGTGAACGTGTGGATGAAATATATATCCTATAATGTGCATAAACTCAAGAAATAGAAATGTACCAGTGTTGAATAAAAATAAACTTCAAAGTACATATCATGTCCCATAGGAATCTACTTGCATTGATGTTAAACTGGGTCAGTTACTGTAGAAATATTAGGATTTTTTTTTGGGGGGGTTATACTACAATTTATTTTAGCACTAGAATGCCACAGAATGTAGAGGAAAGAGCAATGGATTTTTAGTTATAGCACTAATAATCCAACATTTAATGACTTTTTTGGGGAGTCTAGAAATTACATAAGGCTATGTAACATATATTTTATTATTTAACATTCATAAATGCTTGGGATTTTAGTAATATTTCTAGTTTTTTATTTTTTATTTTTTAAGTTGTTGATGGATCTTCATTTTCTTTATTTGTATGTGGTGCTGAGAATAGAACCCAGTTCCTCACACATACTAGGCAAACATGTTAACACTGAATCACAAACCCAGCCGCTCCACTTTTGTCTTAACATCGAACACGCCTCTCCCTCTTCTTTACTCACTTTCTTCCTCATTTTTCCCCTTCTCTCTCTTCCTTTTTCGTTTTTCCTCCATATCTATTTTTCTCTCATGGCATTACAAACAGTTGTATGCTATGAAATTTAAATTTGAGACTGTTTTTTATAGTCACTATTTTTTTAAAAAAAATTAATAATTATAATCACCTGATAGATATATTACAATACATTTATTATACATATGTGTCTATATTCATGCATATGCATTACATATATTATGTATATATATATATATATATATATATATATATATATACATATATATTTAAAAGTACTTTGATTAGCCTGTTAGAAATAATATACACCAAGACTTTCTTAATTCTGAAGTCTTCCAGAATTAACATCTTACAATGAAAATCAAATAAACATATTTAAGAAAAAAGGTATCATTCTTTATTATCAATATTGATAATTTAATGTTTTTTATCACGTTACGCTGTAATATGGCATATTATATCTTATGAATTAGAGAAATTTTTTTGAACAACCTATTATTTAAGGACCATATGCACTGACATTTTAAATGGCTTTCTTATGATTTCAATTTCTATCAATTATGTATTAATTGCCAAATACTTATTTTAGTACTTTTCATATTCATAATTGATATAAAGTGAATTGTTTAATTTTTCTGGTAATTAGTTACTTATTACAGTAGGGACATTATTAATAGTTCTAAATTTTTATAAGTAAATGGTACAAAGATATTTTCATGCAAAATTAAGAATAATTGCATGCTCTAAATGTTTGATTGTTGATACATATAATACAGAGCTTTTGATGAGTCTCTTCCCAGTAAAACATAAAATGCAAAGATATCGTTGGGTATGTATGTCCAAATAAAGATAATGAAAAATACACATTATCAGCTAGAAACTATTAAATAAAAGATGAAAAGAACAATCCAACACATTGTACCAACTTATCAGATGAGGCAGTATTCTGAAAGAATAGCCTAAGACTAGACCTGGTCCATGACAAAATATTTACCAAAAATTGAAATATGAAAAATATAGGAAATGCTATGAATTTTTCATGAAGGTAGGTGGATTATCCTTTAATCTCAATTAAGTGTATTTTCAAAAGCCAGTTTTCTGGTAAAATAAATTTGTGATAGATACAACTACACAAAACAAAGTTTCTGCTTAGCAAAATGAATGCATCTCAACACTTTTTTAGCTGATTTCTTGCCACTCAATTTTAAACCTTTATTATTTATTTATTTTTATTGATTGTTCAAAACATTACAAAACTCATGATATATTATCTTTCATACATTTGACTCAATTGGGTTATGAACTCCCATTTTTCCCCAAATACGAATTGTAGAAGCACATTGGTTACACATTCACATTTGTACATAATGGCATAATAGTGATGTTGTATTCTGCTACCATTTCTATCCCCTACTATCCCCCCTCCCCTCCCCTCCCATCTTTCCTCTCTACCTCATCTGCTGTTGTTCAATTCTCTCCATTGTTTTCCCCCCATTTCCCCTCACAAGCTCTTATATGTAATTTTGTGTAACATTGAGGGTCTCCTACCATTTCCATATGCTTTCCCTTCTCTCCCCCTTTCTATCCCCCCACTCGTCTTTGTTTAATGTTAATCTTTTTCTCATGCTCTTCCTCCCTGTTCTGTTCTTAGGTGCTCTCTTTATATCAAAGAAGACATTTGGCATTTTTTTAAGGATTGGTTAGCTTAGCTTAGCATAATCTGCTCTAATGCCATCCATTTCCTTGCAAAGTCTATGATTTTGCCATTTTTTAGTGCTGAGTAATACTCCATTGTGTATAGATGCCACAGTTTTTTAACCATTCATCTATTGAAGGACATCTAGGTTGGTTCCACAGTCTAGCTATTGTGAATTGTGGCGCTATGATCATTGATGTGGCAGTATCCCTATAGTACGCTCTGTTAAGACCCTCTAGTCCGAGAAGGGTGATAGCTGGGTCAAATGGTGCATTCATTCCCAGCTTTCCAAGAAATCTCCATACTGCTTTACAAATTGGCCTTATCAATTTTCAGTACCACCAGTAGTGTACAAGTGTACCCTTTTCTCCACATCCTCGCCAACACTTATTGTTGTTTGACTTCATAATGGCTGCTAATCTTACTGGAGTAAGATGGTATCTTAGGGTGGTTTTGATTTGCATTTCTCTGACTGATACAGATGGTCAGCATTTTTTTATGTACTTGTTGATTGATTGTATGTCCTCCTCTCTGAAGTGTCTGTTCCGGTCCTTGGCCCATTTGTTGATTGGGTTATTTGTTATCTTATTGTTTAATTTTTTGAGTTCTTTGTATATTCTGGATATTAGAGCTCTATCTGAAGTGTGAGGGGTAAAAAATTGTTCCCAGGATGTAGACTCTCTATTTACCTCTCTTATTGTTTCTCTTGCAGAGAAAAAACTTTTTAGTTTAAGTAAGTCCCATTTGTTTATTGTTGTTATTAACTCTTGGGCTATGGGTGTCCTATTAATGAATTTGGAGCCCGACCCCACAGTATGTAGATCATAGCCATCTTTTTCTTCTATCACATGCAGTGTCTCTGATTTCATCACTAGCTCCTTGATCCATTTTGAGTTAACTTTTGTGCATGGCGAGAGAAAGGGATTCAGTTTCATTTTGGTGCATATGGATTTCCAATTTTCCCAGCACCATTTGTTGAAGATGCTATCCATCTCCCAATATGCTTTTAGCCTCTTTATCATATATAAGAATGTTGTAATTTTGTGGATTGATTTCTGTGTCCTCTATTCTCTACCACTGATCCACCTGCCTGTTTTGGTACCAGTACCACGCTGCTTTTATAACTATTGCTTTGTAGTACAGTTTGAACTCTGGTATCGCTATACCTCCAGATTCAAATTCCTGCTTAGAATTGCTTTTGCTATTCTGGGTCTTTTGTTTTTCCATATGAATTTCATGATTGCTTTATCATTTCTACAAGAAATGCCGTTGGGATTTTGATTGGCATCCATTTTAACCTGTAGAGAACTTTGGGTAATATCACCATTTTGATGATGTTAGTTCTGCCTATCCATGAACAGGGTACATTTTTCCATCTTCTAAGATCTTCTTCTATCTCTCTCTTTAGGATTCTGTAGTTTTCATTATATAAATCTTTCACCTCTTTTGTTAGGTTGATTTCCAAGTATCTTATTTTCTTTGAGGATATTGTGAATGGAGTGGTTTTCCTCCTTTCCATATCAGAAGTTTTGCTCCTGATATACATAAATGCCTTTGATTTATGCGTGTTGATTTTATATCCTGCCACTTTGCTTAATTCATTTATTATCTCTAGCAGTTTCTTTGTAGACCCTTTTGGGTCTGTTATATATATTATCATGTCATCCACAAATAGTGATAATTTAAGTTCTTGTTTTCCTATTTTTATGCCTTTAATTTCTATTGTCTAATTGCTCTGGCCAGAATTTCAAGAACTAAATTGAATAGAAGTGGTGATAGAGGGCATCCCTGTCTTGTTCCAGATTTTAGAGGCAATCCCTTCAGTTTTTCTCCATTTAGGATGATGCTAGCCTGAGGTTTAGCATATATAGCTTTTACAATGTTGAGGTAAGTTCCTGTTATCCCTAGTTTTTCTAGTGTTTTGAACATAAAGGGATGCTGTACTTTGTCAAATGTTTTTTTCTGCATCTATCGAGATGATCATATGGTTCTTGTCTTTAAGTCTATTGATGTGGTGAATAGTATTTATTGATTTCCGTATATTGAACCAGCCTTGCATCCCAGGGGTGAATCCTACTTGATCATGGTGCACAATTTTTTTTGATATGCTTTTGTATTCGATTCATCAGGATTTTATTGAGAATTTTTGTATCCAAGTTCATTAGAGATATTGGTCTGTAGTTTTGTTTCTTTGAAGTGTCTTAGTCTGATTTCAAGATCAGGGTGATTTTGGCCTCATAGAATGAATTTGAAAGAGCTCCTTCTTTTTCTATTTCTTGAAAGAGCTTGAAAAGAATCAGTATTAATTCTTCTTTGAAGGTTTTGTAGAACTCCGCTGTTTACCCATCCGGTCCAGGGCTTTTTTTCGTTGGTTATCTTTTGATGGCTTCTTCTATTTCTTCCTTTGTCATTGGTCTGTTTAAATTGTGTGTGTCTTCCTGACTCAATCTGGGCAGATCGTATGACTTAAGAAATTTATTGATATCTTCACTATCTTCTATTTTATTGGAATATAGGGTTTCAAAATACTTTCTAATTATCTTCTATATTTCTGTAGTGTCTGTTGTGGTATTGCATTTTTCACCCCCTATGTTAATAATTTGAGTTCTCCCTCTTCTTCTCTTCGTTATCATGGCTAAGGGCCTGTCAATCTTATTTATTTTTTCAAAGAAACAACTTTTAGTTTATCAATTTTTTCAATGATTTTTTGTTTCAATTTCGTTGATTTCTGCTCTTATTTTAATGTCGTCTACTACATTTGCTGTTGTTTTGCTCTTCCTTTTGTAGGTTTTTGAGGTGTAGTGTGAGTTCATTTATTTGTTGTTGGTTTTTTCTTTTTTTGAGGAAAGAACTCCAAGAAATGAATTTTCCTCTTAAAACTGCTTTCATTGTGTCCCATAGATTACAGTAGGTTGTGTCTGTATGGTCATTTGTCTCTAAGAATTTTTTTGTCTCCTCCTTAATGTCTTCTGTAACCCATTGATCATTCAGTAGAATATTGTTCATTTTCCATGTGATGTAGGATTTTTCCTTCCTTCTTTTATCATTGATTTCCAGTTTCATTTCATTATGATCTGATATGGTGCATGGTATTATCTCCACGCCTTTATATTTACTAAGAGTTGCCCTATGACCTAATATATGGTCTATCTTTGAGTAGGATCCATCTGCTGCTGATAAGAAGGTGTATCCACTTGATGATGGTTGATATATTCTATATATGTCGGTTAAGTCTAGGTTATTGATTGTGCTGTTGAGTTCTATAGTTTCTTTATTCAGTTTTTGTCTAGAGGATGTGTCTAATGGTGAGAGCGGTCTGTTGACGTCACCTATAATTATTATGTTGTAGTCTATTTGACTCTTGAACTTGAGAAGAGTTTGTTTTATGAGTGTGGCAGCTCATTTGTTTGCTGCATACAAATTGGTAATTGTTATGTTATGTTGGTGGATGGTTCCTTTTAACGTTATATAGTGTCCTTCTTTATCCCTTTTGATTAACGTAGGTTTGAAGTTGATTGTATTTGATATGAGTTTGGCCACTCCTGCTTGCTTCCGTGTGCCCTGTGAGTGGTATGATTTTTCCCAACCTTTTACTTTCAGCCTGTGTATGTCTTTACCTATCATATGAGTCTCCTGAAAGCAGCATATTGTTGGATTTGTTTTTTTGATCCAGGTTACTACCCTATGTCTCTTGAATGGTGAGTTTAGGCCATTAACATTTAAGGTTACAATTGAAATATGATTTGTACATCCATTCATGTTAATTTATTTATTTATTTTAGTTTGGCTAGTTTTTACTTTTTGGTTATTTTCCTCCCCTTTACTGAGATACCTCCCACTGTTAGTTTGGGGCACTATTTTTCAATTCTTCTTCTTGTAGTATTTTGCCCAAAATCCTTTGCAGTGCTGGTGTTATGGGTGTGAATTCTTTTAGTTTTTATTCATTGTAAAAGACTTTAATTTTATTGTCAAATCTGAAGCTTAATTTTGCTGGATACAGTATTCTTTGTTGGAATTCATTATTTTTCAGTGTTTGAGATACATTGTTCCAGGATCTTCTCACTTTCAAAGTTTGTGATGAAAAATCAGTCGTTAATCTAATTGGTTTACCCCTGAATGTAATCCGCCTCCTTTCTCTCGTAGCTTTTAATATTCTCTCCTTGTTCTGTATTTTGGCTATCTTCATAATTATATGTCTTGGAGTTGGTCTATTATGGTTTTGAATGTTTGGGGTCCTGTAGTCTTCAAGGATTTGGCAATCCATTCCATCTTTCATCTCTGGGAAGTTTTCTAGAATTATTTCATTTAATATGTTGTCCATTCTTTCGGTTTGAATCTCTATGGCTTCTTCTATTCCGATGACTGTGAAATTTGTTTTTTTTATGACATCCCATATCTTTTGAATAGACTGCTCTTGGGACTTAAGCATCTTTTCTGTGTTGACTATATTCTTTTCAAGTTGATAAACGTTGTCGTCATTATCTGATGTTCTGACTTCTATTTGATCTAGTCTATTTGTAATATTCTCGTTTGAGTTTTAATTAATAGTTTCCTGCATTTCTAGGATTACTGTTTGATTTTTTTTAAGATCTCTATCTCCTGGTAAAGCTTGTTCTTTGCCATTTGAATTTGTTTAATTCATTTTCAAAATATACTTTTATTGCTAGGACATGCTGATTCATGTATTCTCTAATATCCCTTTCCATCTGAGTTAGGTAAGCCTTGAGTTTTTTTCCCTATCCCTGTTTCTGATGATTCTAGGTCCTCCTGTAGAATTAAGTTGTCCTGCATTGTTTGTACACATTTTTTTCCTTTGTTTTTTCATGATGTTCACGTTGTTTTCCATCTCTATTTGATTGCTGTTTTTCTGCTCTCTTCTATAGATTTGTTTTGGTTTAATATATCTGTTGTCTCTCCTTTGTGTTGGTAGACTATGCCTGCTAAAGTGAATTCTGCTTGGAAGGAATTGCGATGGCCGAGCTCCAGTGATGTCACCTGTCTGCTATGGCGGGCCCCAGGCTCCTTGCCAGGGTGTTCAAATGGGAGTGGGCTGGGACTGATCTGTCTCTGTTTGTTTTCAACTCCCGGTCGCCGGCGGGCGGGCGGTCTCCAGCTGTCCAGTCACACAGTCAGCGGGTGGGCTGTCACTGGTGGGCGGGAGATCTCTAGCCACCCAGTTGCACGTGCAGCCAGCGGGCGATTGGTCACTGGTAGGCAGGCGGGCACCAGCCACCCAGTCGCACCAGCAGCGGGCTGTTTGTGACCAGTGGGCGGGCGTTCTCCAGCCGCCCAGTCACGCGGACCTGGCCTCTAGTCCCCTGTTATCTCCTGCTAGTCCTGGTTTCTCGTGCTAGACCAGATTTCCCCTGAGTGATGCCTCTCGGCAGCTCATACTGTCCTCTGGGCCTGCCGTTTCTTGGGTGTGGATGGTGTCTATGGGGAACCCCGGCACTCTATTGTTTTGATTTTTTCCTCTTGCCCCTCTCCCAGCTCTGGCTAGACAGGTTTCGTTTTCGCCGCTGATGGGAGGGGAAGTTGAAGGTCAGGTGCCTGTAGTTTTCCCGACGTCTTTATGCAGGCTCTCTCTGATAATCTCTCCAATGGAAAGCCTAAGAGAGATTTTATGTGAATTCCCTGCTGTATGGGAGATGAGCTGAGTAACACAAACCTGTTTTATTGTTGCAATCTGTTGGAGAGTGGCGGTGGTTACTTCTGCTCTCCAAGATGGTGACCGTTGGTTTCCTTGGTGGAGTTTTTATTGGGGGGGATAGAACTGTAGCACTTCCTTCCCCGTTTGAAATCCCAAACTCAGCCCGGGGCTCAGTTGGAGGTCAGCCAGCAGGATTCCACAGAATCTGCAGCAACGTTTCTCCCTGCCGGCTGGTCGCTTCTAGGTGGTGCCCTGCTGTCTCTAGCCACGGGGCAGGCCACACAGATTTGTCAGCCCGGATCTCCGGTCGCACATTTGGCTCGTGTTTGAGACTCAATTACCGGACCTCATTGGTGGAAATCATTCTTCTAGGTTTCGGTGCACACCCATTTTTCTGTAAGATCCTAACAAGATAATTTTTTGTCGTTCTAACTCGTTATTCACCTGTGAAGTGGCGCAGTTCACAGGGTGTGAGTGGCAGATTCAGAGACATCCCTTCATCCTGACCAGGTTGTTTGCCATGGAAGATGACTTTTGCTCTCTCAGGTCCTTCATAGCTGCCTACATCTTCTCCATGGCTTATTTCTCCATGGATCTTTGAGGTTCTCAGCAGGTGAAAGATCCCCTACATTCCTGTATTATAAGACCAACTCTGTCCGTGCTCTTCTTTAAAGTTAGATTGAGGGAACACTGTAGGGTTAGGGTTAATAACATGTTTGATTTGGGTTAGGAATCATTCTGTTTATGAATAATTCTATTGAGAAGCTGCGATATGTATAAGAATATATAGTTGAAATATATGTAGGAAAACAGAAATCTAAGTAAGATTTGAATCCCAGAATGGCATTGGGCCCTTAATTGGGATATTTAGCGTTGAATTACGTTCTGCACAGATGTCTCAGGTAAATTGATATACAATGTCATAGGACCCTGTACCTTGGAAGATTGAATGTAGATGAGAACATCCATTTAAAAAGGTATAGTTGTTATTGAATGGTTAATTAAATAGGTACTTGTCACTTCCTGTTTTTCTCTATGCTTAACAAAACACTGTTGAAATCTTGAGAACTGTTTGCTAATCTTGTTCCCAGAATGTGCTGTCCCCAGTTTTCAAACTGCAGAATTTACTCTCTCACCTGGTTGCATGCAAACTGCCCACTCCCACTGACCCATCAATAAACTTCCCTCCTTGCCCTCGGCAAAGAAAGTATATAAGCTCTGCTCAAGCTCTTCTCAGGGCTCTCTGCTGTATTCAAGTGAGCTCTGAGCCCCAGCATGCTGGAACTCCAATAAACCCTTTGCTGTTTCATGAGTCAGTTTCTTGGTGGTCTCTTCCTCCAATGCACGCCCGACCTTTACACATGAAGTTTCCACTGATATCTGGCAGCGGCAGATGAGAGACCCCAACGGGCTACTCTTGGGGTAAGTAAGTCTCCTATTCCTGGTTTCAGGTTTCAGGTTAGGACTTGGAAAAATGGCTATTGATGAAGAGTGTGAGCTCTCTCCGACAGTGGCTGACAGACGTGTCACAGAGCCACAGGCCACGTTCCTGGAGGACGCCCCAGAGGACTTGGGAAATTTAGTTATAATAGATTCCTCGACTCAGTGATATTTTGTTTTGGATTCGGTATTGCCAGCCCATTGGTTATTGCCGGCTACTCAGTCCTGATCTCAGTGTTGGACGTCCATTGCCTGTCTTTATTGTCTTGTCTTGTCTGTTTCATGTGTCGTTGCTTTCACTGTTTGTGGATCTTTCATTATGGGACAGAGCACTTCAATGCTAGATCTCAGTTTAAAGGGCGACTCTTATGCGTGGTCTCATAAAATCCCAACACAATTAATGGCAATACTTCTCTGAGCTCAGTTCCAGAACTCAGTCTCTAAGGGGAATCACACCAGAGTTCAAGCCCAGGTGGACCCAGTCATCTCTTCCAAATGCCACACAAATGACCACAATTAAAAGCAAAACACTCCCCAATGGCCCTCATCTTCTTCCATATAGACACTCATCATAACCTCTGGCTGGACGTTTCCATGAGGGGCATAGCCCAAGACAGTGTCCAAAACATGCTCCCTTGCCGCTAATTTGCCTAAAGTCAGGGTGGCCTGGAAACCCTTCCAGTGAACCAGGATTGATCAAATACTCCTGCCATTAATACTGATCTTCTTCTGCAATTTGAGGCCTACTGACTGTCAGGTGTAGATTCTTTATGTGAATTTCAGTCATAAGAAAACCCAACCACATCTGCAGTGCTTTGAAAAACTCATTTGACCCAAAGGATCCCAATTCTCACTTGATGGACGTCAAGAACCTAACAGAGGACGGAGAGAAACTTCACCCACAATGACTGCTCTTTTGGCCATTTTGGTTTTGGATGCACACATGGGATCTTTCTTTAGATCTATCAGTTGCAGAGAATCTAAGACACAGCCTCACACAGGGCATAGAGTTGGATTCAGACACATCCATTTCCAAAGCAAGTAAGCAAAGAGCCACAGGTTATGCCCATTCATTTAGATCTGAAAACTGTTTTCTTCAGGCTTCACAAAGGGGTGGTCCGAAACAAAGAACTTCTTGACATTCAAGGCAACAGAACATTATGTAAGCAAAAGGCTCAAAGAAGGGTTTCTCCACTGAGAGTTTACTGGTCACACTGATATCTGCGTTTTCTGAGATGCTCGCCATTCCCTTCATCTATCCAGTACATGGCCATGTCACAGAGCTTGGAGGTAATACATATCTTGGACACAAAACCATGAGCCTATTCTGGAGATTGGCGAGAATTCAGAAAGAAAATTGAAAATTACTAAGATCGTTGGTGTTGCCCATCCTTAAGGAAAGCTGCAATCCATTCATTAATTGGGCAGGATGAATGCTGGGAAGCTTTCTACAAGACAGGACAAATCCATTGATGCATTCTCTTTTCTAATTTCTACAACCACAGACATAGTGGGATACACAGACATAGAAACACTCGCCTTGTCAAACGTCTTACTAGAAACAGTTCAACCCCAAAAAACAAACCACCTTTCCTACCTATTCTCAGAACATGAGACAAAATCATAAACCCAAAACCACACCCATATTGGCACCTCCTTCCCCCAAGTAGGTCTGTGACTCTAGGGAGTGTCCTCTGACTGGTGGGCCATACAATTTTCCCCTGAAAAGTCCTGTCCTGTCTCAGGTCTGTTCTCCTTGACCAACTCTGTTAAGTTGTCAGAAGCTAGTGTTTAGCCACTACCTGCTTTCTCAGGAAAGGCCCTTCTTCAGAGCTCTCCTTGCTTTTGCCATCCTAACATCAGTAGGTACAAAGAAAGACTGACTCTGTCCTTGGTAAATCCAAACAAGTGAGCCCATTGGGACTGGGACTGGGACTGGCTCTATGTGCCTGGTTTCCAGTATCCCAAGTTCAGAGAGATCCATCACCAAGAAAGTGAGGTGAGGTCACTCACTTCAGGAACTGAAAAAATTCACTGCCTTGTAAATTATTTTGTCCTAATAGTTGCTTCCAAGTGTCCCATTAGATGGAGGCTTCCCCTACTTCCTTTGAAACTTTCACAAGTTAGAATGGTATGTCAACCTTAGGAACCCGGGAATAGCTATCCACACAGGCCTGGTTTGGTCAATCTCCTCTACATTAAGAAGAGAGAGGCTGATTCAGACACATCCCTTCATCCTGACCAGGGTGATTGCCATGGAAGATGACTTTTGCTCTCGCAGATCCTTCATAGCTGACTATATCTTCTCCAGGATTCATTTCTGCATGGACTTTGGAGGTTCTCAGCAGGTGGAAGATCCCCTACATTCCTGTATTGTAAGACCAACTCTGTCCCTGCTTTTCTTTAAATATAGGTTGATAGAACAGTGTATTCTTAGGGCTAATAAAATGTTTGATTTGAGTTAGGAATAATCCTGCGGGATGAATAATGGTATTGGGAACCTGAGATATTTATAAAAATATAGAGGTTAAATATATGAATTAAAACCGAAATCTAGGTAATTTTGAAGCTCAGAAGGGCATTGGGCCCTTGATTGGGATACTTAACTTTGATTTGCATTGTGTACAGATGTCTCAGATAAATAGATATACAATGGCATCGGACCTTGTAGCTTGGATGATTGAATGTTGAAGAGAACATCCAGTCAAAAACGGATAGTAGGTAGAATTAGGTACAGAGTTGGTTTAGGAAGAAGAGTGAGTATAGGATTTGGAACAAAAGTTCTGGAGCATTAGGGTTGTGGTTAGAGAGTGAAAGTGAACATAAGTTCATGTGAAGGGTCAGTCACAATGGTGAACTGGTGAAAATATGCAGGAAACCACATATCTTTAGAGACATTATGAAATCAGGCAAAGTATAAAGTGAGTGATATGATTATGCATTTTCAACAGGGTTGAGTTTGAATATATAATCTTAGGAAGAAACAAATTTCCCCTTCCTCTCCTGTTTTCTCTTTTCTTTCCACTATACAAAGTCTAATCTGGGACAGAAAAGATCCGTCCTTTATAGGGCATATCAGGACATATACAGGATTGCCTGGAGCCCTTAGTTTGGGTAATGATTTAGCAGATAAAACTACGCATGACATACATATTTTCTCTACAGTAGAAGAAGCTACAAATTTTCATAAAAAATTCCATGTCAATGCTAATACTATACATAAGCGCTTTAAAATAACTAAGGAACAAGCTAGACAAATAATAAAACAATGTCAAAATTGTGTGACCATTTTACCACAAGTTAATCTTGGAGTCAATCCTAGAGGATTGATACCTAACCATATTTGGCAGATGGACGTCACAAACTTGCCAGAATTTGGAAAATTAAAATATTTGCATGTTACAGTTGATACTTCTTCTGAATTTTTGATGGACTCCCTTCATGCCGGAGAAAAAAAACTAAAGATGTTATAGCTCATTGCTTACAAAATTTTGCCACTGTGGGCATTCCAAAACAGTTAAAAACAGATGTTGCCCCTGGTTATACTTTTACCTCTTTTAAAGAATTTTGCTCATCATTTTGCATTACTCATATAACAGGAATCCCATACAATCCGCAGGGACAAGGCATAGTTAAATGAGCTCATCAAACTATTAAAACGTACTAATTAAACAAACAAAAAAAAAGGAATTGGGAAGGGGTATATATTCCCCAAAGATAAACTTAAAATAACCCTTTTTATTCTAAACTTTGGAAATTTGGATTCATCAGGGCTTATTCCTGTGGAAAGGCATATGTGTCCAAAAAATGTACATAAGCCCAAGGTACTTTGGAAGGATATTCTAACAGGACAATGGGAATGTCCTGACCCAGTAATTGTCTGGAGTTGGAGGTCTGTTTGTGTGTTTCCACAGGGAGAACAGCAGCCGATTTGGATTCCAGAGAGACTAACTAAAGCGATTTCTACAGATTAAAAAAATATGATTTGGCTCAAATCCATAACAGCTGATATCCAGAACTCCAGTTTGGCTATTCTTACATCTGTGACAAATCCAGGATGCTTTTTTCAATATCTATTTTATTATTACCCTTTCCCATGTCATGAAGTTCTATTTTGTTTTTTGAGCTCATACAAACCTAGGTTAATGTTTTGCTGATCAGTTCTATTTTTGGACTATAGAGTTTTTAGACATTGCAATGGAGATTTCACCTGTAAAATGTTATAAGGCCTTTACTCTTATGTTATGTGTTGTATGTATTATATTACGTGTGCACACTTGTGTTTTTTGTTATATGTTTGAATGTACGTATGTCCATATATCATATATGATGAGCGCTCATGAAAAAATGGATCCAAATATATTTTTATACACTTGATGTAAATGTTTTAATTTAAATTGGGTAAACACCTGTTGAGGATTGTTTTAAAATGTGTACAAAAAAGGAGGTTAACAGATCTGTTTGTTTACTTTCACCTTTTCTTTTCATTATATTTAATAATTCTCTTCAAGACAATGTAAATTGTTAAGAAAATTGTTTTCTTTTAGTACCTTCTGGAATGTTACATAATTTTCCTTTGGCCATTATTGCCAAAATTCCTATCTTCATCCCAGTGCCTGTAAAGACAAAGATAAAACCAATCTACAGCTTCTGCAATAGCCATCACTGAACTGCTTGCAGAACTTGCCTCGACTATGTATCACCTGTATGCATTGTGAACTCACCTGCATGCATTGTGAACAATATGTTGGTGAATTGACTTGTGGTAGTGTTGGGGTATTTTTGCTGATGATGTCATCGGTGGTACAATTTTTCCAAAAGGAGCCGTCAATTGGCTTGGTGTATCTTCCTCCCTTCTGCTGTCATGGTCGTTCAGCTAAAATTTGGGGGCCAACAGAGGTGAGACAAAGAACCTCACCCCCCGCTGGTACAAAGACCTCTCCACAGGTGTGACTGTATACTGGACCTGTAGCTAGTGACGGGTAAGATCCAATTGCAATGGTACCAATCTAAGACTGGAGGCTGATACCTTGAGGTCAGCTCATTCGATAATGGGTAAGCACCATATGTACTATTGGACAACCTAAGGCAGGCATGGTCCCTAAGCCACATGCTTGTTGTTTAAACAGAGAGGGGGAGGTGTTGAGAGGCACAGCCCAAGGGGCCAAACAAACTTTCAGACTGCCGGCTGATGATTGGCTAACAGCGGCCCCAGCAACATCAAGCTAATTGGCTCCTCTGCGGTGATGCTCATTGGAGATGCTCATTGAGCAGTTTCCCCACCCTTTCAGACTGCAAGCTGATGATTGGCTCACAGCAGCCCCAGCAATATCTAGCTGATTGGCTCCTCTGTGGTAATGCCATTGGGCTGTTTCCCCACCCTTTCAGACAACGGAGCTGCTCATTGTGGGACTTTTTGGGCTCTGCCCACACGACCCAGCCAATC
The DNA here is from genome assembly GCF_048772815.1 of Callospermophilus lateralis. Classification (NCBI taxonomy): domain Eukaryota; kingdom Metazoa; phylum Chordata; class Mammalia; order Rodentia; family Sciuridae; genus Callospermophilus; species Callospermophilus lateralis. Next base: position 383,998 of record NW_027517205.1, read on the forward strand.
GACCTCAAGAGAAGGAGTGTGGAGGTTGAGAGCTTGTGGGAAGCCAGTAGTGGCAGTTGGGCTCTGAGGGTTTTTCCCGAGGAGCTAATTTTTAGTCATGTGTGGTTCTAAAAGTAATTTTAGTTTCTTTTGACAAGTGGCTCCTGAATTGTGCCCAGCCAGATTGCAGCAATCCTAAAGTGATGGAGAAAAAGAACCCAAACAGAATAGAAATACAAGCAGTTTAGAGAGGCATGGTGTATAGTTGTATTTACCTCTTGCATGATAAAGGGTAGGTGTTATAAATCTAGTCAATTTTAAATTGAAATAGTTCTCCATGTGTTTTATAGTTAACAAATATGTGAATTCCTATCTCCCTTTATCTGTAGGCTATTCAGCACATGTATTTTTGAATGTACATATAGAATCCTACCTGGTATCACATGTACATTTTTGTTAGATGGCTGACTTGGCAGATACAAATTTTTAGAAGAGGTCACTCCTCCTAAACGTTGTTGGAATTGAAAATTAAAACTATGGGTGAGCTTCCTAGTTGAACAATATAATACATAAATCCATGTTCAGTAAAATGAATAGTTTTGGATCTGTGGATGTTATATATTTGATGATGAATTTCGATTGGCATATATATTGCTACCTTTTAATGCCTCTCTCTCTCTCTCTCTCTCTCTCTCTCTCCATATATATATATATATATATATATATATATATATATACACACACACACACACTCTCCAGATTTTTCAGAATGTAAAATATATGTGTCTTATTATACAATCCCTAAATGCATTCATGTTCATGAATGTGGATTTATAACCAAATGTTCACAAAGTTATTTTCAGAAATATTCATCCACCTTAAATACATATTGTATCCTAGTACTGAAATCAAAATTCAGTGAATGGTGCATAGAAGTCCTAATTTTTCTACAGTAACTGACCCACTTTAACATCAATGCAAGTAGATTCCTATGGGACATGATGTGTATTTTGACCTTCATTTTTATTCAACACTGTTACATGACTATTTCTTCAGTTTATGCACATCATAGGATATATATTTCATTCACAATTTTGCAAATTGATAGGCTTTTGTTTCACTTTTAATCACTTCTTGCTTCAGTACACAAGTATTCCTCTATGTTTTTTGACTGGTCTTTTCATGATACTTCATTTTATTTTAGATTTCAATAATCACTTTTAAAGCAAAACTCACACACTCTTCATGATAAACCATAAACCTAATATTACCATTAGATGTATAAATGGTTGTAATGAATGTATGTATCTCAATATAAGATTTCCTGTAAATTTGTAAATATCAATTCAATCCAATATTTAAAGTTGGAACCAGTAATATTATTTATTCACAGTATGGTCTATTCATTCATTTTATCTATATTCCTAGACACAGGGAACACCTATTTGTACACCCTATACTAATTTATACACCTTCAAAATATTGCCCACAGAAATGGTGGAAGAAATACTGATGTCACCTGATCTACAGATGCACTTTATCACAGTAATATTCTGGAAACAAAATGCAAAGTTCACACTTATGACTGTGCCAAAGCCTAAATGGAAAGTGTGCATGGATTACTAACAATATCCATGTCCAGATTGCCTAATTCTCTCAAATGTCAATCCTATTGGTGACTAAATATTTGATTCTTTCTAAGATTTTATACTCAACCTCTACCCTGTTGAAAATGTCTAATCCTATCACTCAATTTATACTTTGCCTGATTTCTTAATATCTCCATTGATATCTGCTTCCCCATATATTTTCCCCAGTTCATCATTGTGTCTGACTCTTCACATGTGGTGACATTTACATTCACTCTCTACCGCAAACCCTATTGCTAAAGAACTTTTTGTCCAAATCCTATACTCACTTTTCTTCCTAAACCTACTGACTGTCTTCCTAATCCTACCAACTATGCCTATATGAGTGGATGTTTTATTCTACATTCAATCATCCAATTTTCAAGGTCCTATGCCATTGTATATCGATTTATCTGAGACATCTGTTTAGAAGATATTTAAAAGCTAAGTATCCCAATCAAGGGCCCAATGCTCTTCTGGGCTTCAAATCTTACCTAGATTTCTGTTTTTATACTTATATTTCACCTATATATTCTTGTAAATATCACAGGTTCCCAATACCATTATTCATCCAGCAGAATGATTCCTATCCCAAATAAAACCTGTTATTACCCTAACCATACACTGTTCCCTCAATGTAACTTTACAGAATAGCAGGGAAAAAGTTGGTCTTACACTACAGGAATGTAGGGGATCTTCAACCTGCTGAGATCCTCAAAGGACCATGCAGAAATGATACCCTGGAGAAGTTGTAGGCAGCTATGAAGGACCTGAGGAAGGAAAACTCAACTTCCATGGTAAACAACCTGGTCAGAATGAAGGGATGTGTCTTTATCAGCCTCTTTCATCTTAATGTAGAGAAGATTGACCAAACCAGGCCTGTGTGGAGAGCTGTTCTCGGGTGCCTATGGTTGATATACCATTCCAACGTGTGAAAATGTCACAGGAAGTAGGGGCACCCTCCATCTCATGGGACCCTTGGAAGCAACTCTTAGGACAAAGTGGTTGCCAAGGCAGTGACTTCATTCACTTCCTGATTGAGGTTACCTCACATAACGTCCTGGGTAATGGAACTCTCTAAACGTGGGATTCAGAAAGCCAGGCAAGCACAACCAGTCCCAGTCCCAGTCCCAGTGGTCTCACTTTTTTTGGATTTACCAAGGACAGAGTCTGTCTTTCTTGGTACCTACTGATGTGAGGATGGCCAAAAGACAGGAAAGCTAAGAAGAGGGGCCTTTCCTGATAAAGCAGGTAGTAGCTCACCACTGGCTTCTGACAACTTCACACAACATTCCTCCCTCAATGCAGCACAAAGGTCCCTTTCACTCATGAAGAGGAGGTCCAACCCTCAACTGTTCTGTAAAAGGACTTCAGAGAGAGAGGTTAAAGATTCCTGCAAAGCTGTTATGGAGGTTTCTAATATATTTAAGTTTTGGTCTATTTCTGCTTCTAACTGGGTCATTTGTTGTGTCCCATGGACCAGGGCAGTGGTTCCTGTGCCCACCCTTGTGGCAACTCCTATTCTTTATAGGATGGCTAAAGTGAGGGACATATGTTCCCAGTGAAACCGGGTTGTATGTCCCACCTATTCGATCTTCAAATGAACCTGCGTCATGATAGAGCATTCTGGGTAACATATGCACCATTACACAATTAATCACATCCGTTTTTCATTTCATGAAAACATCAACAATGTTTTAGTATATAGAATTATACTGTTGTAGGGACGGACAAGGCAAGGCACCTAAGATAGCACCAAAGACAGTGAAACAGTCCTATTTGGTTGCACCCAGATTCAGAGGGCATTGCTTCGGTTGTAATCAATTAATCTTCTGAATTCCAAGTTTAGGTAGTTTCAGAATTTTGTACCCAACATGTAAGAGAAGTGGCTCAGAAGATCACACTCTGCAGAAGTTCACAAACAGCTGTTTTTGTTTCTGTTTTTTTTTTTCTCTGTTCTGGGCAAGTTAACTTTTCAAGGACAACTGGGTGGGGGAGAGCTTTTACTTCCCTTTCTTTTTTTCCCCCTGCCAGCTGTTACCATGGAGCCCAGATGGTAACTTCTTTATCTTAGAAATGTTGCCATCTCTGTGAAGCCCCAGTTCAAGGCCAGAGGAATTGTTCACATATTTTGTGAAAAACTAGTAAGGGGGTGTCTAGCTTAGGAGTGCTGATTATTTTTAGCCAGTGGCCAAGTGGAACAGGGCAACATTAAATGAGGAAGGTTATCTACACTGAAATCGTTTATAGGGACTTTTTTGCTGAAAGTCCTAAAGTCAGCCATGGTGAAGACTCCTGGAGAAGGTCAGTGAAAACTTTTCTGTGGGCCTGGTACAGAGGGGGGAGACAGAGAAGTCGGGGCTTAGAGCAGCTTCATGGATCTGAGAATGAGAAAGGAGAGATGTAAAAGAATAATGGGAAAGGGGTTTGGGATATTCCTAGCAACAAAACTTGAGCAGTAGAACAGGTAGAGCAGAGGGGAAGAAGGGAGTGAGTATCCACAAAGCCTGTGAGGGACTTTAAATTTTTAGTAACCTGTTTTCAGTGATGAAAGAGCAACTTTAAAGGCCATTTTCATTACATTTGGATAAGGGTCTGAGGGCTCTCCTCAGCTGGTTTGAGCTATGGGTTAGCTGGAAAGAGGACCTGGTGGGACCCAGTGCGGGCAGTGACAAGAGAAGAGAGGAGTGAGTCGGTGGAGGGGTACCTCAGTACCTGCTTCTCAGCCAGGGGGCAATGGTCTGAGAACCGGTGTTGGTTTGGGTTTTTGATCTAGTAATTGAAGGGAAGAAATCAGGTTGCTGAGTTTGGAGTGACAGCAGATAGTCTGGAGATGAAGGCTGAGGGTGAGGATCTATTGGAGAAGCATAGTTCAGGATGTGAGCAAAGGAGGGAAAAGGCCTCCACATAGGGGAATCTCCTTTTACCCTTTTGAGCACTTGTAGAAGTTAAAAAGGTCACACAGCATTTGAGGATCTAGAGACCCCTCTGGGGGCCATGGGTTTTGGTTATCTAATTGGTCATATGGCCAATACTGTGTACAGAATTTGATGAGGAGTTCGGGTTCCATCAGGAAGCCCCTGTATGCTCACATCCCCATGACTTACAGAAGAAATTGGCTTTTCCTCCACACAGCTGTTGCTGTTTGTGGCTTTGATTGTCTGCCGGGCAAACATAGTAATCTAGGCTAGCCAACCTGCACCTGGCTTACCTGTCCCGACATCCATAATGTTTGTTTCCATTATTTATGGTACAAAAGGTATTTAATGGAATTTTAGTGGTATCCTCTTCATCAGGGATATCCTAATAGGAAAGACCTATAGCCAGCTAACAAATGTCTGGGTGGAGAAATGGCCACCAGGTCCCAAAGTGGGCTATATGTGAGATAGATTATACTTCTTCTCCAGTAGGATTTGTGATCAGCCATCGCTGCTGAAAGGGCTGATGAGGGTTAGAACTACTGGTGGTCAAGGAGAGACTCTATAGCTTCATCCACCTGGCGAATACACAATTTGAAAGGGTTACCAGTCTCTTCCAGTTTCCAGGCAGAGTCTGGACAGGGTGCAGGCTTGAGATGAGAGGCCAGGATCCAGGAAGTGATTCTGTCTACCTTTACCACTGTAGGTGTTATAAGTAGAACCTGGTATGGTCCTTTCCAGTGGGGTTCCAGGGATGACACCTGATGTTGTCTTACATAGACAAAGTCTCCTACTTGATATTGATGTGGAGTCCCCTCATCTCCAGGTTGGTAGGCAGTGGCCAGCTGTTTTCACAGGTATCGCTGAGTTCTTTCAACAGCTGTAAGTCTGTCAAGCATGGTGGTGTGGAAGGGATCGTTAGGTCTTAGAGTTGGGGTTAGGTCCCTTACTGGAATAGGGGCCCCATAGGGAATTTCTTAGTGGGTGAGGTTACACAAAGAAACAGAGAGAGAATTTCTTGCATGAAACATTGCATAAGGCAGAAGCATTGTCCAATCTTTTATGTTGGTCTCTAAGCTTAATTTCATTAAGGTCTCTTTAATGGTTCTATTCATTCATTCTACCTGTCCTGCACTCTGTGGTCTATAAGCACAATGTAATCCCCAGGGTACTGGCTAACCCCTAACGTACCTGGGTCATGAATGCAGGTCCATTATCAGACTCTGTTACCTTAGGCAGGTCGTATCTTGGAAAAAAATCTTCCAGGATCTTCTTGACCACCATTTGTGCTGTTTCTTTCTTTCTTTCTTTTTCTTTCTTTCTTTCTTTCTTTCTTTCTTTCTTTCTTTCTTTCTTTCTTTCTTTCTTTCTTTCTTTTTGGTGGGGAAGGCTTTAATCCATCCTGAAAATGTATCTACAAAGACTAGGAGATATTTAAGTCCATACCTTGCATGCTTAATTTCAGTAAAGTTCACTTCCCAGAATTGTCCTGGTCTTTTTCCTCCTAGGTGCTTTCCTCCAGGAAGCTTGGAAGGGTAAGCATAAACCAATTGATGGACCCGACAGGCTTTTGTTACCCATTCAGTCCTTTTGCTGTGATTTGGTCAGTGGAAAACTCCGTTCTTGATCCTTCAGGAATGCCTGCAGTTTCTTTGAACAAAGTTGAGTGAGTTGATGTACATTTTCTACTGACATAGTTAGAGCCATGACTATAGGAGTTTTTACTGAAGGATTTAGAAATCCCACTTGGTTGCCTTCAGGGTTAAAAGTTATTTTGGCCCAGAGCTTGGTGAGCAGATCTCTGCCCATCAATGGGGCCAGGCATTCTGTGATTACTAGAAAGGATTGATGGATTTTCCTTTTCCCAGGTCTATGGTCCTCTTAGTTGTCCAAGCCCGATACTTACTGCCATTTGCCCCTTGAACTAGAGACCTTTTATTTGATAGATGGCCCAATGGGGCCTTGAGGGCTGAGTATATTGCCCCTGTATCCACTTCAAAGTTTACTGGGGTCCCCTACACTTCAAAAGTTACCCTGAGCTCTGGGAGGGGATGTTAGCCCCGACTTTTGGAGTCATCCTCAAGAGTCAGAATGGCTGGCAGGAGTGGCTGTCTCTTTCTAGGGAACTCTTTGGCCTAGTGTCCTTTTTTTTACAGTAGGCACAGTGATCTGAGGCAAGGAGTGGCCTCTGGCGTGGGCCCAGGTATCCCTTCCTGTCTCCCTGTTTCTTAATTTCTGGCCTATTTGTTGTTGTGACCAGGACCTTAGTCAGCGCCTTAGTCTGTCTTTTGTTTCTTTTATCCTCCCTTTGTTCCCTTCTCTTCCTCAGTTTCTCTCTTAAAGTATACCTTCTCAGCTTCTCTGACTAAATCTCTCAAAGTCATATCTTGTAATCCATCTAAGCATTTTAACTTTCTTTTAATATCCGGGGCAGCTTGCCCAATAAAGGCCATTGTGACAGATGACTTTTGATCCTCTGCCTGAGGATTGAAAGGAGTGTATCTTCTATATGCCTCCATAATTCTCTCTAGAAACATAGAGAGAGGTTCTTCAGGCCCTTGAATAATCTCTCTTACCTTGGCCTAATTAGTTGGTCGCCTAGCGGCCGCACGGAAACCCACTATTAGAGCCCGGTGATAAGTGAACAGATGCTCCCTACCTTCAAAGATTTGGGAGCCACAGTTGGGTTGGTTCAAAGGAAAGCTGGCTTTGATTATCTTGGGAAGTTGTGTCAGTCATGCATCTGGTCAGAGGATATTTTTTCCCAGCTTCCAGGAGTATTCTATTTTTATCCCCTGTCATGAAGACAGTCCCTATGAGTTGTTGGCAGTCATCTCAAGTAGGCTAGTGTGAAAACATCAATGACTCAACCAGACCTGTGTGCCAGGTGGGGTGCTCAGAAAAAGGGGGATTGTTATATTTCCAATTATGTACGTCTGAAGAGGAGAATGGCCAAAACTGGTAGGCTTGCATTTTTTCCCCCATGGCCGTCGTCAATCTTTGGCCCATAGGGATGGAGGGGGAGCATCATGGGAGTTCCAGTGTTTTCAACTATTCACTGCTGGCGAGTTCCTATAGCCGGGCCAGCTTCCTCAAGGGAAGGAAGGGCTGTGTGTGCCACTGGGGAGCTATCTGGAGGGTGCTGTGCTCCTCCAATTGCAGAGAGGCTGAGTCAGCAGCAGGGGAATCACTTAGAGGGTGTTGGGGATTGGGGGAAGAGGGCAGGGGATAAGGAGGGGGAGGAGAATCCAGTAGAGTCAAATCTTGTGACTCAGGGAGAACAGAGGGTGGAGAAGGAAGAAGAGCAGAGGGTTTGAGAGATCATGGGGGAAGGAGTAGGAGCAGGGGCAGCGGTAAGGAAAGGCTTCACCCATGGAGGAGGAGATTTGCAGAGGTCCTGCAAAGTTAAGATATATGGCGGAATGATCCAGATGGCTATGTGGCCCTGGCTAAAAGACAATATCTCTAACTTTTTAAATTAGTGGGAAGTAGAAAGATCCTTCTAGAGGCCATCCGACTCGAAAGGTGGGTCATTCTGAGGCACAGAGCGTCTTCCAGGTCCAGTGTTTTACTAAATAAAAAAGATTCTGAGCCCTTATGTGGACTTTGGGCCAGTGATCAATGGTCAGGGACAGAGGCATTGAAGTGCTCTGTCCCATAATGAAAGATACACAAATAGTGAAAGCCACGACACATGGGGTCTCACATTCGCCGCTGCTGGATTTCAGTGGAACCTCCATATGAAAAGGTCGGGCAAGCCTTGGAGGAAGAGACCACAAAGAGATTGTCACATGCAACAGCAAAGGGTTTATTGGGGGTCCAGCATGCTGGGGCTCAGAGCTCAATTGAAAAGAGATGAGAGCCCTGAGAACACCTTAAGCAGAGTTTATATAATTTTCTTGGAGAGGGCAGGGAGGAAAGTTTATTGATGGGTCCGGGTGAGTGGGCAGTGTGCGTGCACATGGGTGAGGGAGTACATTCTGCAGTTTGGCAGTTGGGGAGAGCACATTCTGGGAACAAGATTAGCAAAGAGTTCTCAAGATTTCAAAAGTGTTTTGTTAAGCATACAGAGAAACAGGAAGTGACAAGTACCTATTTTATTAACCTTTAACTACCGACTATCCCTTTTTGACTGGATGTTCTCTTCTACATTCAATCATCCAAGGTACAAGGTCCTAGGCCATTGAATATTGATTAATCTGACACATCTGTGCAGAACCTAATTCAAAGCTAAGTATCCCAATCAAGGGCCCAATTCTCTTCTGGGCTTCAAAACTTACCTAGATTTCTGTTTTCATACATGTATTTCACCTATATATTCTCATACATATCACAGGTTCCCAATACCATTATTCATCCAGCAGAATGATTCCTAACCAAATCGAAAATGTTATTAACACTAACCGTACACTTTCCCCTCAATCTAACATTACAGAGAGGAGGGACAGAGTTAGTCTTACAATACAGGAATGTAGTGGATCTTCCACCTGCTGAGAACCTCAAAGGTCCATGCAGAAATGTCCTCTGGAGAAGATGTAGGCAGCTATGAAGGACCTGGGAGAGTAAAAGTTATCTTACATGACAAACAACCTGGCCAGGATGAAGGGTTGTGTCCAAATCAGCCTCTCTCGTCCTAATGTAGAGAAGATGGAACAAACCAGGCCTCTGTGGAGAGCTGTTCCCAGGTTCCTATGGTTGATATACCAATCTAACTTGTGAAAGTGTCACAGGAAGTTGGGGCAGCCACCATCTCATGTGACCCTTGGAAGCAACTGTTAGGACAAAGTGGTTGCCAAGCCAGTGAACTCATTCAGTTCCTGAAGGAAGTGACCTCACCTCACTTCCGTGGTGATGGAACTCTCTGAACATGGGATCCAGGAAGCCAGGCATCCAAGCCAGTCTCAGTCACAGTCCCTGTGGGCTCACTTGTTTGGATTTACCAAGGACAGAGTCAATCTTTCTTGGTACCTACTGATGTGAGAATGGCCAAATACCAGAAAAGCTCTGAAGAGGGGCCATTCCTGAGAAAGCAGGTAGTGGCTCACCACTAGCTCCTGACAACTTCACAGAGTTGACCAAGGAGACCAGATCTGATAAAGGACAGGCCATTTTGGGAGAACATAGTATGGTCCAGAAGTCAGAGGACACTCTGGATAGTCACAGACCTACTTGAGGGAAGCAGGTGCCTTTTTGGGTGTTGGTGTGGGTTTGTGGTTTTGTCTCATGTTCTGAGAATAGGTAGGAAAGACGGTTTTGAGGTTTGGAGTGAAATGTTTCTACTAAGTCGTTTCACAGGGCGTGTGTTTCTATGTCTGTGTATCTCACTGTGTCCGTGGTTGTAGACATTAGAAAAAAAGAATGCATCAATGGATGTGTCCTGTCTATTAGAAAGCTTCCGAGCATTCATCCTGCCCAATTAATGAATGGACCAGGGCTTGCATAATCAATGGGTAACACCTGCTATCTTCCTAAGTTCCAGTTTTCTTCCTGAATTCTGGCCACTCTCCAGAATAGGCTCATGGTTTTGTGTCCAAGATATGTACCACCACCAAGCTCTGTCACATGGCCATATACTGGATAGCTGAAGGGAATGGCGAGCATCTCAGAAAACTCAGATATCAGTGTGACTACTAACATCTCAGTGGAGAAACCGTGGTTGGGCCTTTTGCTTAACAATTGTTCTTTTCCCCTGAGTCAGGAAGGACTTTGCCTCAGGCCAACCCGTTTGTGAAGCCTGAAGAAAACCGTTTTCAAATGGAAATGAATGGGCATCACCTGTGTCTCTTTGCTTAATTGCTTTGGAAAGGGATGTGTCTGAATCAGGCTCTTGGCCCAGTGTGAGGCTGTGGCTTAGATTGTCAGCACCTGATGGATGTAAAGAAAGATCCCATGTATGCATCCAACACCAAAATGGCCAAAAGAGCAGTCATTGTGGGTGAATTCTCTTGTCTTTCTCTGTAAGTTTCCTGACCTCCATCAAGTGAGAATAAGGATCCTTTGGGTCTAATGAGTTCTTTAAAGCCCTGCAGAGGCTAGCCCATTGGTGCTTGGGTTTTATCATGACTCCAATACACATAAATAATCTAAATCCCACAGTCAGTAGGCCTCAAATTGGAGAAGTGGAGCAGTATTAAATGCAGGCCTATTGGATCACTCCTGTTTCACAGGAAGGGTGTCCAGGCCACTCAAACTTTAGGCAAACGAGGGGCAAGGGAGCTTATTTTGGATACTGTCTCGTACTGTGCTCCTCATGGAAACCTCTAGCAAGAGGTTATGTTCAGTGTCTATATGAAATAAAATGAGGGCCATGTGGGATTTTTTTTGGTTTCAATTGTTTTCATTTGTGTGGCGGTTGGAAGAGGTGACTGGGTCCACCTGGGCTTGAACAGTGGCGTGATTCCCCTTAGAGAGTGAGTTCTGAAACTGACCTCAGAGAAGTATTGCCATGACTTGTGTTGGGATTTTAGGAGGACACGCATGAGAGTCGCCCATGGAAACTGAGATATAGGCCCAGGGTACCTTTCCACAGAGCACTGGGAATCTCAGCCAGGATATCACATGATTTTATTCTTAAAGGCATGTCAGCCATAGTTGAGAATCAAAACAAACATGGACCTCACATTGTAGACCTCAATGAGCCTGGCTTCATGTGACCTTTTGGCCACTCTTTGGAAAGTCTTGCCTGTGAGAGTTCTCGATAGCGTTCATTGAAATGAGCATCCTCACCATTTAATGGTTCCCAAATGAATTAAAACCCACAGTGCCTCCAACTTCATCCTTGAAAAATGCCTAGATAAATACCATGAAATTTTTGAATTTCCCATGACCTGGTCGCACTGGGAACATTTGGATGTCCTACATCATTCATGAATCTATCAGGCAGTGCCTTGATTGACTGGGATTCATAAAAATGGTGTAGAACAGAGATACCAGTAAGTTGGAGCCTACTGAGTGGTGGGCCTAGAGCAGAGGTGGGAAGGTGTATGATAAAACATCTTTGTGAGGCCATGTCAATCTGCCATTAGCTTCCAAATTGCTTGTGACTGACATGGTGCAACCAGCAGAATGTTCAATGAAATGGCATATTGTTATATGGAGAGGTTTCAGGGCAATGTTCAGAACCAGGTTTCTATGGACAAGGGGGCAAGCTATGAGGGATAGAAGCCTGCTTGGTGCATTCTCCTGAGAACCCTGACCCACCGCACAAGACAGAACTTCCTCCACCACTGTGTCCCATTTGAACTCCTTGTATATCGTGAAGCAAATACCAAAGTCCCAGTGCAGCAGCAAGAAACACCATGAAAATTGGAGGATGACCAAATGGCTTCACAGTCCCCCAGGGAGACACTTAGCCCACAATGGCCACAGTTTACCTACAAAGAGAGAATTCCGCACTGCTACCTCATGTACATTGGAAAATAAGAATCCATGTCCTCCAGGTCACATAGATGCAGACCCAGCTTTGATGGTCTCACTAGAAAGAAATCAAAAGCTCCTGAAAACAATATATATTTCAAGTGCCCAACCACATAGGCAGTTTCCCAAGAAGTCTTTAGGGCACCAGAGCTCCACATTTGAGAAATGTTTACTGTGTCCCTTACTTTGGGAAACTCCTCTAACACCTCCAAGGTTGTGAACTCCTGAGCATATTCCATTCCAGATATGTATTCACAGATTTTCTAACTCTTCTTCTCTAATTCTGTATTACTTGGGGCGGAGTTAATTACAATAAATTTTTCTGGAAGAGAATAAGAAGATTTTTGTGTAGCACATATTTGCATACACATTGTGTTCGGTTTTCCAATTTTCCATTCGAAATACTGATTCCCTGACACTAACCCATAGCTTGCTAGACTCTGACTACTAATCCTAATGTGATGGAGAAAAATAACTCAAACAGAATAGAAATACAAGCAGTTCAGAGGAGGGGTGGTGTATAGTTGGGCTTGCCTTTTGCAATACATAAGTTTGGAGTTATAAATCTAGTCAATTTTTAATTGAAGTAGTTCTCCGTGTGTTTTTAAAGTTAACAAATATGTGAATTCCTGTCTCCCTTTCTCTGTAGCCTATTAAGCACATGTATTTGTATATGCACATATTGAATCCTACCTGGTATCACACGTACATACTTGTGAGGTGGCCAACTTGACAGATACAAATTGTGGAACAGAAAATTCAACCTATGGGGGAGCTTCCTAGGTGAACAACATTATATATAAATCCATGTTCAGTAAAATAAATATTTTTGGATATGTGGATCATATAAATTTCACGATGAATTTTGATTGGCATATATATTGCTACTTTTTAATTGCTCTGTGTGGGTTTTGTGTGTGTGTATATATATATATATATATATATATATATATATATATATATATATATATATATATATATATATTCTCCAGATTTTTCAAAATGTAAAATATATGTGTCTTATTATACACTCCTAAATTCATTAATGTTCATATATTTGGATTTCTAATCAACTTTTCACAAGATTATTCTCAGAAATATTCATCCACCTGAACTACATATCTGTTTCCTAGTACTGAAAACTAAATTCAGTGAATGGTATATACAAATGCTAATATTTCTACAGTAACTTACCCAGTTTAACATCAGTGCAAGTAGATTCCTATGTTCCATGATGTCTATTTTGACGTTCATTTTTATTCAACACTGGTATATTAGTTTTCTTCATTTTATGCACATCATACGATATATATTTCTTCCACAATTTAGCAAATTTATAGGCATTTGTTTCACTTTCAATCACTTCCTGCTTCAGAACACATGTATTCCTCCAGCTTTCTTGACTGTTTTTTTCATGAGACTTCTTTCTGAACACATTGTTTTCGATTTCCATAATCACTTTTGGGGCAAACTCACACACCCATCATGATAAACCATAACTCTGTTATTACCATTAGATGTATAACTGTTTGGAATGAATGATTGTATATCAACATAAAATTTCTTATGTATTTTCAGATATCAATTCAATCCAATATTAAAAGTGGAACCTGTTATATTATTTATTCACAGTATGGTCTATTAAGGCATCATCTCTATATTCATAGACCCAGGGTCTATGTATTTGTATCCCCAATACTAATTTATAAGTCTTTAAAATATTGCTTTCAGAAATGGTGGAAAAAATACTCTAGTCACCTGATATACATATACATTTCATCACAGTAATATTCCTGACACAAAATGCAAGGGTCACACTTATGACTGTACCAAAGCCTAAATTGAATGTGAGCATGTATTACTAACAACATCCATGTCCTGGTTCCCTAATGCTGTCAAATATTAATCCTATTGGTGACTACATATCTGTTTCTTCCTAAGATTATATATTCAAACTCAACCCTGTTAATAATGTCTTATCCTACCACTCACTTTGTACTTTGCCTGATTTCCTAATGTCTCCATTGATATCTGCTTTCAAATACCTTTTCTCCAGTTCATCATTGGGAATGACCCTTCAAATGTGCTGACATTTACATTTACTCTCTCACCAAAACCTTATTGCTAAAGAACTTTTGGTCCAACTCCTAGACTCACTCAAATGGGTTCTTCAAAGCCCTGCAGAGGGAAGCCCAGAGATTCTTGGGTTTTCTCATCACTCCAATTCACATAAAGTATCTAAACCCCACAGTCAGTAGGCCTCAAATTCGAGAAGCAGAGCAGCATTAATGGCAGTCCTATTTGATCACTCCTGGTTCACAGGAAGGGTGCCCAGGCCACCCTGACTTTAGGCAAATGAGGGGGAAGGGAGCTTATTTTGGACACTGTCTTGGACTGTGTCCCTCATGGAAACCTCTAGCAAGGGATTATGATGAGTGTCTACATGAAAGAAAATGAGGGCCATGTGGGAGTGTTTTGTTTTTAATTGTGGTCACTTGTGTGGCGGTTGGAAGAGATGAATGGGTCCACCTGGGCTTGAACTCTGGTGTGATTCCCCTTAGAAACGGAGTTTTGGAAATGACCTTAGAGATGTATTGCTATGAATTGTGTTGAGATTTTCGGAGGCCAGGCATGAGAGTCGCCCATGCATGACAATACGCGTCAAATTGGAGAAGCAGAACTTAATGTCCAAATCCTTTACTCACCCTTCTTTTTAATCCTACCGTCTATCTTCCTAATCTCAGATAAATACCATGATATATTTGAAATTCCTATGACCAGGTGGCACTGGAGAATCTTTGGATGTCCTGTTTCTGATCATGAGTGTACCAGACAGTGGCTTAATTGACTTGGTTTTATGAAAATGGTGTAGAACAGAGATGCCAGTAAGTTGGAGCCTGCTGAGTAGTGGGCCTAGAGCAGTGGTGTGCAGATGTGTGATAAAATATCTGTGGTGGGGTCATGTGGATCTTCCATTGGCTTCCAAATGGCTTGTGACTGAAATAGTGTAGCCAGCAGACCCTTATATGTAAAGGCATCTCGTTATATGGAGAGGTTTAACGTCAATTTTAAGAAACAGTTTGCTATGGTCAAGGGGACAAGCTATGTTGGATAGAAGACTTGTTGGTGCATTCTCCTGGAGAACCTGACCCACCACACATGACAGAACTCACTCTAGCATTTTGTCCCAGTTGAACTCATTGTATTTCGTTAAGTAAATACCATACTCCCAGTGCAGCAGCAAGAAACACCACAAAAAGTGGAGGATGACCAAATGGCTTCACAGTCCACATGGGGAGACACTTAGACCCGAGTGGCCACAGTTTACCTACAAAGAGAGAATTCAGCACTGCTCCCTTATGTTCATTAAAAAAAAAGAAACCATGTTCTCCAGGTCACATAGATGCAGACCCATCTTTGATGGTCTCACTACAAATGAAGCTAAAGCTCCTGACAACAACATATATTTCAAGTGCCCGAACTCAGAGACAGTTTCTCAAGAAGTTTTTAGGCCAGCAGAGCTCCATGTTTGTGGAGTGTTTACCCTGACCCTAACTTTTGGAAACTCCTCTACCACCTCCAAGGTTGTGAACTCCTGATTATGTTCCATTCCATATATGTATTCACAGATTTTCTAACTCTTCTCCTCTAATTGTGTCTTATTTGGGGTGAAGGTAATGGCAATTCATTGTTCTGGATGAGAGTGGGAATATTTTTGTGTGGCACATATTTGCATACACATTGGATTCATTTTCTTATTTTCCAATCAAAATACTGAAACCATGACACTAACCCATACCCTACTAGACTCTGACTACTAATCCTAATATGATGGAGGAAAAATAACCAAAACAAAATAGAAATACATGCAGTTCAGTGGAGGCATGGTGTATATTTGGACTTGCCTTTTACATGATAAAGGGTAGGTGTTATAAATCTAGTCAATTTTTGGTTAAAATAATTCTCCATGTGTTTTTAAAATTAACTAATATGTGAATTCCTGTCTCCCTTTCTCTATAGACTATTCAGCACATGTATATTTATATGCACATATAGAATCCTACCTGGTATCACAGGTTAATTTTTTTGTTTTGTCTGACTTGGAAGATACAAATTGTGAGAAGAGATCCCTCCTCCTAAACGCTGTTGAAACTGAAAATTCAACCTATGGGTGAGCTTCCTAATAGAAAAACATTATACAAAAATCCATGTTCAGTAAAATAATTATTTTTGCATATGTGAATTATATATATTTAATGATGAATTTCGATTAGCATATGTATTGCTACTTTTTATAGTCTGTGTGTATGTTTTGTGTATATATATATATATATATATATATATATATATATATATATACTCTCCAGATTTTTCAAAATATGAAATATATGTGTCTTATATATACTCCCTAAATTTATTCATGTTGATGTATTTAGATTTATAATCGATTTTTCACAAGATTATTCTCAGAATTATTCATCAACTTGAAATATATATTTGTTTCCTAGTACTGAAAACTGACTTCAGTGAAAGCTGCACACAAATCCTAATATTTCTAGAGTAACTGACCCAGTTTAATATCAACGCAAGTAGACTCCTATGGGACATGACATATAATTTGACGTTCATTTTTATTCAACAATGGTACATTACTATTTCTGCAGTTTATGCACATCGTAGGATATATATTTTATCCACAAGTTCACAAATTTTTAGACATTTGTTTCAATGTCAATCACTTCCTGCTTCAGAACACAAGTATTCCTCCATGTTTCTTGACTGGTCTTTTCATGAGACTTCTTTCCAAAAATATTATATTTGATTTCCATTATCAGTTTGAAGCAAAACTCACACACACTTCAGGATAAACCACAACCCTAATATTACCATTAGATGTATTACTGGTTGAAATGAATGTATGTATATCAATATAAGATTTCCTGAATATTTTTAGATATCAATTTAATCCATTATTTAAAGTTGGAACAAGTAATATTATTTATTCACACTATGCTCTATTCATGCATTATCTCTATATTCATAGACACAGGGTACATCTATTTTTACCCACAATACTAATTTATACATCTTCAAAATATGGCTCCAAGAAATGGTGGAAGAAATACTCATGTTACCTGATCCACATATACATTTTATCACAGTAATATTCTGGTCAGAAAATGCAAACATCACACTTATGATTGTACCAAAGTCTAAATGGAAAATGAACATGGATTACTAAAAACATCCATGTCCAGGCTGCCTAATGCTCCCACTTGTCAATCTTTTTGGGGACTACATATTTGTTTTTTCCTAAGATTATATATTGAAACTCAATCATATTGAAAATGTCTAATCCAATCACTCACTTTACACTTTGCATGATTTCCTAATGTCTCTATGGATATCTGCTTTCCTACATATTTTCCCCAGTTCATCATTGTGACTGATTCTTCACACGTTCTGACATTCATATTCACTCTCTACCCGAAACCCTATTGCTAAAGAATTTTTGGTCCAAAACTTATACTCACTCTTCTTTTTAAACGTACAAACTGTCTTCCTAATACTACCAACTATCCCTTTTATCCTGGATGTTCTCTTCGACATTCAATCATCCAAGGTACAAGGTCCTATAACATTGTATATCGATTTATCTGAGACATCTGTGCAGAACATAATTCAAAGCTAAGTATCCCAATGAAGGTCCCAATGTCTTTCTGGGCTTCAAATCATACCTAGATTTCTGTTTCCATACTTATATTTTACCTATATATTCTTGTAAATATCGCAGGTTCCCAATACCATTATTCATCCAACAGAATGACTCCTCACCAAAATCGAACCTGTTATTAACCCTAACCATACACTGTTCCCTCAATCTACCTTTACAGAAGAGCAGGGACAGAGTTTGTCTTACAATACAGGAATGTAGGGGATCTTCCACCTGCTTAGAAACTCAATGGTCCAAGCAGAAATGATCCCTGGAGAAGTATTAGGCAGCTATGTAGGACCTGAGAGAGCAAAAGTCATCTTCCATGGCAAACAACCTTGTCAGGATGAAGAGTTGTGTCTGAATCAGCCTCTCTATTCTTAATGGAGAGAATATGGACCAAACCAGGACAATGTGGAGAGCTGTTTCTGGTTCCATATGGTTGATATACCATTCTAACTAGTGAAAGTGTCAGAGGAAGTAGGGTATCCTCCATCTCATGGGACCCTTGGAAGCAACTGTTATAACAAAGTGGTTGCCAAGGCAGTGAACTCATTAAATTCTTGAAATAAGTGACCTACCTCACTTCCTTGGTGATGGAACTCTCTGAATTTGGGATCCAGGAAGCCAGGCACACAGAGCCAGTCCCAGTCTCAGTCCCAGTGGGCTCACATGTTTGGATTTACCAAGGACAGAGTCTGTCTTTTTTGGTACCTACTGATGTGAGGATGGCCAAATGCGAGGAGAGTTCTGAAGACGGGCCTTCCCTGAGAAAGCATGTAGTGGTCAGAACAGGCTCCTGACAACTTCACAGTGTTTGACAAGGAGACCAGATCTAAGACAAGACAGGCCTTTTTGGGGGAACATAAAATGGCCCACCAGTCAAAGGACACTCTGGATAGTCACAGACTTACTTGGGGGAAGGAGGTGCCTTTTTGAGTGTGTGTGTGAGTTTGTGGTTTTGTCTCATGTTCTGAGAATAGGTAGGAAAGGCGGTGTGTTTGGTTTGGAGTGGACTATTTCTAGAAAGAACTTTGACAAGGCAAGTGTTTCTGTGTCTGTGTCTCCCACTGTGTCCATGGTTGTAGACATTAGAAAAGAGAATGCATCAATGGATGTGTCCTGTCTAGTAGAAAGCTTCCCAGCATTCATCCTGTCCATTTTAGTAATGGACTGCAGGTTGCCTTATCGATGGGCAACACCTACTATCTTACTAAGTTTCTGTTTTCTTCCTGAATTTTGGCCACTCTCCAGAATAGGTTCATGGTTTTGTGTCCAAAATATGTACCACCTCCAAACTCTGCGACATGGCTATGTTCTGGATAGCTGGAGGGAATTGGAGCATCTCAGAAAACTCAGATATCAGTGTGACCAGAAAAGCCTCAGTGGAGAAACCCTGTTTTGGGCCTTTTGCTAACCTATTGATCTTTTGCCCTGAATGTCAGGAAGGTCTTTGCCTCAGGCCACCCCTTGGTGAAGCCTGAAGGAAACAGTTTTCAAATGGAAATGAATGGGCATCACCTGTGGCTCTTTGCTTAATTGCTTTGGAAAGCCATGTGTCTGAATCAGCCTCTTGGCCCTGTGAGAGGCTATGGCTTAGATTTTCAGCGCCTGATGGATCTAAAGAAACATCCAATGTGTGCATCCAAAACCAAAATGGCAAAAACATAAGTCATTGTGGATGATGTCTCTTGCCTTCCTCTGTTAGGTTCCTGACCTTCTTCAAGGGAGTATAGGGATTTTTTGGGTCAAATGAGTTCTTCCAAGCTCTTCAGAGGTGCTTGGGTTTAATCATGAATCCAAATCACATAAGGAATTTATACCTGACAGTCAGTAGGCCTCTAATTGGAGAAGTAGAGCAGTATTAGCGGCAGACGTATGTGATCAATCCTAGTTCACAGGAAGGGTGTCCAGGCCACCCTGAGTTTAGGCAAATGAGGGGCAAGGAAGCTTATTTTGGACACTCTCTTGAGCTGCGCCATTCAAGGAATCCTCCAGCCAGAGGTTATGATGAGTGACTCTATGGAAGAAGATGAGGGCCATGTGGAATTGTTTTGGTTTTAATTGTGGTCATTTATGTGGTGGTTGGACAAGATGACTGGGTGCACCTAGCCTTGAACACTGGTGTGATTCTCCTCAGAGACTGAGTTCTGTAACTGACCTCAGAGTAGTAATTGCTTTGAAATTGGTTGTGTCTTAATTAGCCTCTTGGCCCTGTGTGAGGCTGTGACTTAGATTATCAGCACCAGATGGATCGAAAGAAAGATCCCATGTGTGCATCCAAAACCAAAATGGCCAAAAGAGCAGTCATTGTGGATTAAGCCTCTTGCCTTTCTCTGTAAGGTTCTGAAAGAATAAAAGAAATTGAAATTGAAATTGAAATGTAAAGAACCAGGTTTGTAAACTTTCCAAGCTGCACTTTCCTGTGGCAGTTTAGACAATTCCCGGATCTGCCCATTAGATGTGTGTTGAAATCTTCCCTGACTACCTAGTTACTTAACAACCCTTTCCCAGAATCCCTGCAGCTCAGCAAGTATACATCTCAGGTATTCAACCAATCAGTTTAAATGTATACCCCTTCTTAGGGCTGACCAATCACCCCCTGCCCGAATTGTTCCCACAAATGAAAGTGCTAATCATGCTTTAGAGTTGTTATTTGATTTTCCCATGGTATATGATGAATTGCTAAAGGAGGCTATCATGTATGTAAAGTCCCTGCCCTCTCTAAGGAATGTATATAAACTCTGCTCAAGTTGTTCTCAGGGCTCTTTGTTCTTTGCTCCTCTAAAGTGAGCTCTGAGCCCCAGCATGCTGGACCCCCAATAAAACCTTTGCTGTTGCATGAGAAAGCCTCTTGGTGGTCTTTTTCTCTGACGTTCGCCCCACCTATTCATCTGGAGGCCCCAGGTGAGATATCCGGCAGCGGCGGACAAAAGACCCCAATGGACTCCTCTCGGGGTAAGTAAGGCACCTCTTTCTGGTTTTGGGTTTCAGGTTATGGATTGGCAAAGTGGCTGTCAGTGAAGAGCATTAGCTCTCTCTGATGGTGGCTGACAGATGTGTCACAGAGCTACAGGCCACGTTCCTGGGGGACACTCCAGAGGACTAGAGAAATCAAGGAATACTAATTTCTTCAACTCGTTTATATTTTGCTTCAGGATTCGGTTCGCCAGCCCATCAGGTTTTGCCGGCTACTCAGTTTTGGTCATTGTTCTGAACTCATGTTGAGTTTTCCGGCTGTCTTTATTGTCTAACCCATCAGGTTTTGGCAGTTACTCAGTTCTAATCTTTGTCTTGGACTCATGTTAAACGTTTACTGTTTGTCTTTGTCTGTGTTGCGTTTGTGTCTTCACTGTCCCTGTTTGAGTAACTCTCATTATGGGACAAAGCACTTCCACTTCTCTGTCCCTGACACTTGATCATTGGACTGATGTCCGCTCAAGGGCCCAGAATCTTTCTTTTTCAGTAAAATGCCGTACCTGGCAGATTCTCTGTGCTTCAGAATGGCCTATTCTCAGAGTCAGGTGGCCCCCCAGAAGGATCCTTCTACTTCCCTCTAATCCGAAAAGTCAGAGATATTGTCTTTCAGCTGGGGCCACGTGGCCACCCAGATCAACAGCCATATACCCCTTCCCCCAGCATCCTATCATTCAAACCTTCCACTCCTCCCCCTCTTCCTTCCATTCTCCCTGAGTCACAAGACTGGACACTCCTCCCACTCCTTATCCTCTACCCTCGCTCTCCAACCCCCAACACGTTCCAGATGATATTCTCGCCGCTGACTCAGCCTCTCCGCCGCTAGAGGCAATTGGGCCAGACCCAAGCACTCCAGGGGACTTCTCTGCAGCAGCAGCAACCCCTCCTCCCCTGGAGGAAGCTGGGCCACCTAAAGGAACCCGCCGGTGACGGATAATAGAAAACTCGGAAGCCCCTATGATGCTTCCTCTCCGTCCCTACGGGCCAATGAACCGATCCAACTGGCACCCAAACACCTTTAAATGTAGGTAGCATCTGTCCACTTATCGCCAGACTCTAATAGCGGGTCTCCGAGTGGCCGCCAGAGGGCCGACTAATTTGGCCAAGGTAAGAGAGATTATCCAAGGGCCTAATGAGTCTCCCTCTATGTTTCTGGAGAGAATTATGGAAGCATATAGGAAATATACTCCTTTTGATCCTCAGGCAGAGGATGAACAAGCATCTGTTGCAATGGCCTTTATCGAGCAGGCTGCCCTAGATATTAAGAGAAAGTTACAACGTCTAGATGTATTACAAGATAAGACCTTGAGAGATTTAGTAAGAGATGCTGAGAAAGTATATTATAAGAGAGAAACTGAGGAGGAAAGGGAACAGAGGAGAGAGACGGAAAGGGAACAAAAGGAGGATGAAAGGAGCAAAAGGCAGACTAAAGCATTGACTAAGGTTCTGGTCAGAGCACCAAATATGCCAGAAGTTAAAAAGCAGGGAGTCAGAAAGGGATACCTGGGCCCCCGCCAATGGCTGCCCCTGGCCTCAGATCAGTGTACCTACTGTAAAGAAAACAGGACACTAGGCCAAAGAGTGCCCCCGAAAGAAGCAGAGATGCCAGTCCGCCGTGCTGACTCTAGAAGAGGACTAGGAAAGTCGGGGCTCGGATCCCCTCTCCGAGCTCAGGGTAACATTTAAAGTGGAGGGGACCCCAGTGAACTTTGAAGTGGATACAGGAGCAGTATAATCAACCTTTAAGACCCCACTGGGCCCCCTATCAAATAAATGGTCCCCTGTTAAAGGTACTAATGGCAGTAGATATTGGGCTGGGACAACTAAGAGGACTATGGACCTAGGAAATGGAAAAGTCCACCACGCTTTCCAAGTAATCCAAGAATGCCCAGCCCCATTGATGGGCTGGGATCTGCTTACCAAACTCTGGGCTAGAATAACCTTTAACCCTGATGGTCCCCAAGTGGAGTTTCTAAAGCCTTCAGTAAAAACTCCCATAGTCATGGCTTTGACAACATCCGTAGAAGATGAACATCAACACTTCGCGCCTCCTAGGACTGATCAAACAGGAAAACTACCCCAGAAATGGATAAAAGATTATCCTAATGCCTGGGCAGAAACTGCTGGGTTAGGTCTAGCCATATAACAACCTCCAATAGTAGTAGAATTAAAAGCCTCTATCTCTCCAATCAGTGTTAAACAATATCCTCTAATCAAAGAAGCTAAGGATGGGATAAGGGCCCATATTCAGAAATACCTGGCTCTTGGGGTCTTAAGGCCCTGTCATTTGTCCTAGAATATCCCCCTGCTACCAGTAAGAAAGCCAGGAACTGGGGACTACCGGACGCTTCAATACCTAAGAGAGATCAACAACAGAGTGCAGGACATTCACCCCACTGTACCGAATCCATATAATTTGCTTAGCGCTCTGAATCTGGAGCAGGAATGGTACACTGTGCTAGACTTAAAAGATGCTCACTTTTGCTTGCCCGTACATAAGGACACTCAGTTGCTGTTTGCTTTTGAGTGGATAGACCCCAAAAAAGGAACATCTGTCCAACTAACCTGGACTAGACTCCCACAGGGGTTCAAAAACTCTCCCACTCTCTTTGATGAACCCCTCCACAAGGACTTCAATGACTTCAAAACTGCACACCCCGATGTCACCATACTCCAATATGTGGATGGTCTGCTACTGGCAGCCGACACCAAAGAGAACTATGAGTCTGGGACCCAAGCATTATTTTCCAAGCTTGCTCGGCTTGGATATAGGGCTTCTTCCAAAAAGGCCCAAATTTGTCATCAAGAAGTAATCTTCCTGGGTTATTCTCTTAGGGGTGGCAAAGGATGGCTCACTGAGCCCACAAAACGAACCTTTGTGCAGATACTGCCCCCATCTAATAAGAGACAACTCAGGGAGTTTCTTGGGACTGCCGGCTTTTGCAGGTTATGGATTCCTGGGTTCGCGTCTCTGGCTGCCCCTTTATACCCGCTGATAAAGAGGGATGCCCACTTACAATGGACCCCTGAGCACCAACAAGCTTTTGATAATGTCAGAAAAAAGGTGCTGCTATCTGCTCCGGCCTTAGCACTCCCAGATATAGAAAAACCCTTCAGTCTCTACATCGAGGAAAAGAAAGGAATAGCACGGGTTGTGCTCACTGAGACTTTGGGACCTTGGAAAAGGCCGGTAGAATACTTATCAAATAAACTGGACCCAGTGGCTAGTGGGTCGCCCCATTGCTTAAGAGCTATAGCAGCGGCAGCCCTTCTAATAAAAGATGCTGATAAATTAACGTTGGGACAGAAGCTAACGATTATAGTCCCCCATGCCCTGGAGTGCATCATCTGTCAGCCTCCAGAGATGTGGCTATCAAACTCTAGAATAACCCACTACCAGAACCTCTTGCTTGACAAAGACAGAATCACGCTGGGACCCGCTGCTCCACTCAACCCGGCTACACTGCTTCCAGAAGAATCATCAAGACCCGTTGCTCATGAGTGTCAACACATACTGGCAGAGGAAACCAGTATACGACGAGACTTGAAGGATCAGCCACTGCCTTGCCCTGAAGTTGTATGGTTTATGGATGGCAGCAGCTTCCTCCAAGATGGTAAGCGGTGGGCTGGAGAAGCAGTAGTTAGCAAAATTAATGTCATCTGTTCCTCTGGTCTCCCAGAACTGACATCAGCCCAAAAAGCAGAACTGATTGCCCTTACGAAAGTATTGGAACTAGCAACAGGCAAAAGGGCCACCATATACACTGATAGCCGCTATGCATTTGCCACTGCAAATGTGCACGGGGCTATTTACCATCAAAGGGGGTTATTAACCTCCACCTGGAAAGAAATAAAGAACAAAGATGAGATCCTCCAACTTCTCTCAGCAGTGCAGGGCCCTAAGGAACTAGCTATAGTGCACTGCCCAGGGAACCAGAAGGGAAACGAACCCTTGGCGGTTGGAAAAACAAGGGCAGATGAGGAAGCTTAATTGGCAGCCCTAAATGGAGTGACTGTGTTAACTTTTTCCACACCAGGGGGAACAACAATCAGGAGACTTGGCCGCACCGGAACATTCAGGCAACTTATCATCTGAGGAGACAGATACAGAACTCTGGGATCCTACAGAGCCAAGTTTACAATTTCAAAAAGCCCACCTTTATGTCAAAGACGTACACCAGCTCACCCACTTAGACTCAGAGAAGATATAGGCACTCTTAAAGGACCGGAGAAAGGACTTATTATTGACTGACTCACAGAGGAAAGAAATAGCTGAGCAGGTGACTAGAGCTTGTCAAGTCTGCCAAGTAGTTAATGCTTACCCCTCCAAGCTTCCTGCAGGGAAGCGCTTACAAGGAACCAGACAAGGACAATTCTGGGAATTGAACTTTACTGAAATTAAGCCAGCAAGGTATGAACTTAAATATCTCCTAGTCTTTGTAGATACTTTTTCAGGATGGGTCGAAGCCTTCCCCATGAAGAAAGAAACAGCTCAGATGGTAGTCAAAAAGATCGTAGAAGACATTTTTCCAAGGTTCGGCCTGCCTAAGGTAATAGGGTCCGCTAACGGACCGGCATTCATGCCCCAGGAAAGTAAGGGATTTGCCAGGACCCTGGGGATTAATTGGAAGTTACATTGTGCTTATAGACCCTATAGCTCAGGACAGGTAGAAAGGATGAATAGAACCATCAAAGAGTACTTAACAAAATTAAGCTTGGATACTGGCATAAAAAATTGGACTATGCTCCAACCTTATGCACTGTTTTGTGAAAGAAATACCCCCTCCGCCTCTTTGTGTAACCTCACCTCTTATGAAATTCTCAATGGTGCCCTTCCTCCAGTAGGGGACCTAATCCCAACTATGAGACTTAATGATTCCTTTCACACCCCCTTGCTTGACAGATTTAAAGCCCTTTAACAAACCCAGCACCCAGCGATACCTGTGGAAACATTTGGCCTCTGCTTATCAGACTGGAGATGAGGGAACCCCGCATTGATATCAAGTGGGAGGCTTCGTCTACGTGAGATGGCGTCAGGTGTCATCCCTGGAACTCCACTGGAAAGGACCATACCAGGTGCTGCTTATAACACCCACAGTGGTGAAAGTGGATGGGATCACTTCCTGGATCAATGCCTCCCATCTCATGCCTGAGCCCTGTACAGACTCTGGCTGGAAACTTCTACAGACTGGTATCCATCTCAAATTGCGTGTCCGTCATGTGGGTAGGGCTATGGATTCTTCCCATGACCACCAGCAGCCCTAATCCCCATCAGCGTGCTCAGCAACAAGGGCAAGTAATGAATCCTAATGGGCAAGTAGTGTGATCTATTTCACAAACAGCCACCTTATGGACTTGGTGGCCATCTCTCCACCCGGAAATTTGTCAGCTTGCCATAGGCTTCCCTGACTGGGATCTCCCTGACATAGAGGACCCCACACAGATCCCACTCAAACCCTAACTAGGGCAACATAGACCACCTTAACCCATGAATTGTGGATGTCATCTCCCCCAGCTCAGGTGTAAACTAGCCAGTCTTGACTATTATGTGTGCCCACCTGATTTCCAAAGTCATAAAACAGGCCCAAACCTGTGGAGGACCCAGTGACTTTTATTGTAGATCTTGGGGTTGTGAACAAACGAAAGCTGCATGGTGGAACCCAAACTCCCCAGAAAGGTATGATTCCGGTAGGATGAAATGACACCTGGATTGATCCCAAGAAATGTGCTGCTTGCCCAGTGGTGTCAAAAACTCGCTGTGGAAAGAATACTCTATGTTACCCCCTCAATATAACTTTCACTTCCAAAGGAAGGGGCTACCTCAGAAAAACCTGGCCTATGGGAAATACGTGGGGAATGCGATTCTATATTTATGGCCCAGGTGATGAATTTGGTCTCTGGTTCACCGTCTGGCTTAAAAAGAAAGAAAATCCCACAGCAATAGGACCCAATCCCCTCAAGCCAGGGATTAAGCCTCCTAAACCTTCCATGCCTAGATCTACCAGAACCCCTCTACCATCTAATACTTCCTGGATTCCGTCTTTGCTTAGTTCCCCAGTCCAGAGTACATCTGACTCCTCCCCCTGGGAACTAATTAAAGGAACCTTTATGGTACTGAACTCCACACAGTCAGAACTCCTTGTATTTCAGCCCAGGTCTTTGACAGCCCTGTAAATTATTGTGTAATGGTGCAGATACTCTCCAGGGTACTCTATCATAATGCCTAATCATTTGAAGATCTACTAGGGGGACAAACAACCCGATATCAAGGGGAACCATTGTCCCTTACTCTAGCCATCCTATTGGGGATAGGAGCTGCTGCAGGAGTGGGTATGGGAACAGCTTCTATGATGCGTGGTTAACAACAAATGGCCCAATTAGAAACAGCAATAAATCAAGACTTGAAGACGTTAGAGACCTCCATCACAGCTTTGCAGGAATCCTTAACCTCTCTCTCTGAAGTTGTTTTACAGAACAGGTGAGGATTAGACCTCCTCTTGATGAGGGAGAGGGCCTCTGTGTTGCACTGAGAGAAGAATGTTGTTTTTATGCTGACCATATTGGAGTTGCAAAATAATTCATGAGTAAATTAAGAAAATACCTTGAAGAGCGCCAGAGAGAATGGGAGATTCAACAAGGGTGCTTTGAGTCATGGTTAACCGAGTACCACTGGTAACTACACTAATATCAGACTTAGCTGGACCCCTGATCATCCTTATGGTGTTGCTAACTGTGGGACCTTGTTTGCCTAACCACATAGTTTCCTTTCTCCAGGCTCAGATTAGGCAAGTGAAACTCATGATAATCAGACAGAAATATGCTGCACTGGTAGGAATAGAATGTGAAACCCCACAATAATTTTGATTCATTACTTTTAAGATTAAAAGTAGTCAGAAAAAGGGGTGGGAAATGAAAGAATAAAAGAAATTGAAATTGAAACGTAAAGAACCAGGTTTTGTACATTTTCCAAGCTGCACTCAGAACCTGAAATTCCTGTGGCACTTAAGACAATTCCCGGATCTTCCCATTAGATGTGTGTTGAAATCTTCCCTGACCACCTCGTTACTTAACCACCCCTTCCCAGAAACCATGCAGATTTGCACGTATACATCTCAGTGCTTCAACCAATCAGTTTAAATGTATACTCCTTCTCACGGCTGACCAATCACCCGCTGCCCAACCTGTTCCCACCAATGAATGTGCTAATCATGTTTTAGAGTTATTATTTGATTTTCCCGCGGTATATGATGATTTTCTAAAGGAGGCTATGATGTATGTAAAGTCCCTGCCCTCTCTAAAGAATGTATATAAACTCTGCTCAAGTTGTTCTCGGGGCTCTTTGTTCTTTGCTCCTCTGAAGTGAGCTCTGAGCCTCAGCATGCTGGACCCCCAATAAACCCTTTGCTGTGGCATGAGACAGTCTCTTGGTGGTCTTTTCCTCCGAAGTTCGCCCGACCTTTTCAGTTCCTGACTTCCGTCAAGTGAGAATAGGGATCATTTGGGTCAAATGAGTTCTTCAAAGCCCTACAGTGGATAGCCCATAGGTGCTTGGGTTTTCTCATGACTCCAAATCACATAGAAAATCTACCCCTGACAGTCATTAGGCCTCAAATTGGAGAAGCAGAGCAGTATTAAAGGCAGGCTTATTTGATCACTCCTGGTTCAAAGGAAGGGTGTTTAGGCCACCCTGACTTTTGGCAAATGAGGGGCAATGGAGCTTATTTTGGACACTGTCTTGGGCTGCACCCCTCATGGAAACTTCCAGCCAGAGGTTATGATGCGTGTCTGTGTAGAAGAAGATGAGGCCCATGTGGGAGTGTTTTGATTTAAATTGTGGTCATATGTGTGGTAGCTGGAAGAGATTACTGGGTCCTCCTGGGCCTGAACTCTGGTGTGACTCCTTTTAGACACTGTGTCCTGGAACTGAGCTTAGTGAAGTATTGACATGAGTTGTGTTGGGATTTGAGGAGGCCATGCATGAGAGTCGCCCTTGGAACCTGAGATGTAGGCCCAGGGTAGCTTTCCACAGAGCACTGGGAATCTCAGTCAGGATACCACAAGATTTTATTCTGAAAGACTTGGCAGCCATAGTTGAGATCAAAACACTCATGGATCTCAATTGTAGACCTCAATGAGCCTGGCTTCAGGTGACCTTTTGGACACTCTTTGGGAAGCCTTGCCTGTGAGAGTTCTCCAGAGTTTTCATTGAAATGATCATACTCACCATTTAATGGTTCCTGCATGAATTGAAATCCACTGTGCCTCCAACTTCATCCTTGATAAATGGCTAGATAAATAGTTTAAATTTTTGAAATTCCCATGAACAGGTGGCATACAGAACCTTTGGATGTCCTATTTCTGATCATGAGTGTACCAGACAGTGCCTTGATTGATTGGGTTTAATGAAAATGGTGTAGAACCGAGATGCCAGTAATTTGGAGCCTGATGAGTAGAGGGCCTAGAGCAGCGGTAGGCAGGTGTGTGATAAAACATCTGTGATGGGGCCATGTGGATCTGCCTTTGGATTCCAAATGTCATGAGACGGACATGGTGCATCCAGGAGACCATTATAAGTAAACACATCTTGTTATATGGAGAGGTTTTAGGGTAATTTACAGAATCAGGTTGCTATGGTCAAGGGAGCAAGCTATGTGGTATAGAGGCCGGTTTCATGAATGCTCATGTGTGAGCCACCACATGTGATAGAACTCCCTCCAGCACTGTGTCCCAGTTGAACTCCTTGTATTTCATGAAGCAAATACAAAACTCGCAGTGCAGCAGCAAGAAACACCAGGAAAAGTGGAGGATTACTAAATGGCTTCACAGTCCACACGGGCAGACACTTAGACCACTGTGTCCCAGTTGAACTCCGTGTATTTCGTGAAGCAAATACCAAAGTCGCAGTGCAGCAGCAAGAAACACAATGAAGAGTGGAAGAGGAACAAATGAATATACAATCCACGCGGGGACACACTTAGCCCCAAGTGGCCATAGTATACCTACAAAGAGAGAATTCAGCACTGCTCCCTCATGTTCATTGGAATATTACAATTTATGTCCTCCAGGTCACATAGATGCTGACCCAGCTTTGATCGTCTCACTAGAAGGAAGCAAAAGCTCCTGAAAACAACATATATTTCAAGTGCCCAAACTCAGAGGCAGTTTCTCAAGAAGTCTTTAGGCCAGCAGAGCTCTGTGATTGTGGAGTGCTTACCCTGTCCCTTACTTTTGAAAACTCCTCTACCACCTCCATGGTTGTGAACTCCTGATCAAATTCCATTTCAGATATGTATTCACATATTTTCTATCTCTTTTCCTCTAATTGTGTCTTACTTGGGGCGAAGGTAATGTCAAGGGATTGTTCTGGATGAGAGTGGGAAGATTTTTCTGAAGCACATATTTGCATACACATTGGATTCATTTTCCTATTTTCCATTCAAAATACTGAATCACTGACATTAACACATACCCTACTAGACTCTGACTACTAATCCTAATATGTTGGAGAAAAATACCCCCAAAAGAATAGAACTACAAGCAGTTCAGAGGAGGCATGGTGGATAGTTGGGCTTGCCTTTTGAATTATATAGTGTAGGAGTTTTAAATCTTGTCAATTTTTTTTGAAATAGTTCTCCATGTATTTTAAAAGTTAAGAAATATGTGAATTCCTGTCTCCCTTTCTCTGAAGCCTATTCAGCACCTGTATTTTTATATGCACATTTAGAATCCTAACTGTTACCACACGTACGTTCTTGTGTGGAGGCTGAGTTGGCAGATACAAATTGTGAAAAGGGATCACTCGTCCTAAACTCTGTTGGAACTGAAAATTCAACCTGTGGGTGAGCTTCCTAGTTGAACAACATTATACATAAATCGATGTTCAGTAAAATGAATTTATTTGGATCTGTGGATGATATATATTTCATGGTGATTTTAAATTGGCATATAGTGCTACTTTTTAATGTCTGTGAATGTTTGTGTGTGTGTGTGTATATATATATATATATATATATATATATATATATATATATATATATACACACTCTCCAGATTTTTCAAAATATGAAATATATGTGTATATGTGTATTATTTTACACATCCTAAATTTTTCATATTCATGAATGTGGATTTATAATCATCTTTTCACAAGATTATTCTCAGAAATATTCACATACCCTACTAGACTCTCACTACTAATCCTAATATGATGGAGAAAAGTAACGCAAACAGAATAGAAATACAAGCATTTCAGAGGAGGCATGTTGTATATTTGGACTTGCCTTTTGCATGATAAATGGTAGGTGTTATAAATCTGGTCAATTTTCAATTGAAATAGTTCTCCATGTGTTTTTAAAATTAACAAATATATGAATTCCTGTCCCTTTCTCTGTAGCCTATTCATCACATGTATTTTTATATGCATTTATAGTATCCTACCTGGTATCACATGTACATTTTTGTGAGTTGGCTGACTTGGTAGATACAAATTGTGAGAAGAGATCACTCCTCCAAATCGTTGTTGGAACTGAAAATTCCACCTATAGGGGAGCTTCCTAGTAGAAAAACATTATACATAAACTCATGTTCAGTAAAATAAATATTTTTGCATCTTTGGATGATATATATTTATAGATGAATTTTGAGTGGCATATATATTGCTACTTTTTAATGTCTGTGTGTGTGTTTTGTGTAAATATATATATATATATATATATATATATATATATATATATATATATACACTCTCCAGATTTTTGAAAATATGAAATATATGTGTCTTATTTACACTCGCTAAATTTATTCATGTTCATGGACTTGGATTTATAATCAACTTTTCACAAGATTATTCTCAGAAATATTCATCCACCTGAAAAACAGATTTAACTAATATTTCTACAGTAACTGACCAAGTTTAACATCAATGCACCTTGATTCCGATATGACAAGCTGTGCATTTTGACGTTCATTTTTATTAAACCCTGGTACATTAATATTTATTCGTATTATGGACATCATAGGATATATATTTCATCCACAAATTCACAAATTTATCGGCATTTGTTTCACTTTCAATCAATTCCTGCTTCAGAACACATGTATTCCTCCAGGTGTCTTGACTGGTCTTTTCATGTGACTTCTACCCAAACACATTATTTTCGATTTTCATAATCAATTTTGAAGCAAAACTCACACCCTTTATGATAAACCATAACCCTAATATTACAAATAGATGTATAATTGGTTTGAATGAATGTATGTTTATCAATATAAAATTTTCTTTATATTTTCAGATACCACTTCAATCCATTTTTTAAAGTTGAAACCAATTATATTCTTTATTCACACTATTGTCTATTCATACATTTTCTCTATATTCAGAGACACAGGGTGCACGTATTTGTACCCCCAATACTAATTTATATGTCTTCAACATATTGCTTCCAGAAATGGTGGAAGAAATACTCATGTCACCTGATATAAATATACATTTTTTCAGTGTAATATTCTGGACACAAAACGCAAATGTCACACTTATGATTGTACCAAATCCTAAATAGGAAGTGAGCATGGATTACTAAAACCATCCATGTCCAGGTTGCCTAATGCTCTCAAATGTCTATCCTGTCAGTGACTACATATTTGTTTCTTCCTAAGATTATATATTAAATCTCAACCTGTTGAAAATGTCTAATCCTATCACTCACTTTATACTTTGCCTGATTTCCTAATGTTTCTATTGATAAATGCTTTCCTACATATTTTTTCCAGTTCATCACTGTGACCAACTCTTCACATGTGCTGACATTTACATTCACTCTCTAACCAAAACTCTATTGCTAAAGTACTTTTGGTCCAAATCCTATTCTCACTCTTCTATCTAAACCTACACTATCTTCCTAATCCTACCGACTATCCCTTTTTGACTGGATGTTTTCTTACACATTCAATCAACCAAGGTACATGGTCCTTTGCCATTATATATCGATTTATCTGAGATATCTGTGCAGAACATTGTTCAAAGCTAAGTTTCCCACTCCAGTGCCCAGTGCACTTCTGGGCTTCAAATCTTATCTAGAATTCCATTGTCATACTTATATTTCACCTCTATATTCTTATAAATACCACAGGATCCCAATATTCTTATTCATCCAGCAGAATGATTCCTAACACAAATCGAACCTGTTATTAACCCTAACCATATACTGTTCCCTCAATCTATCTTTACAAAAGAGCAGGACTGAGTTGGTCTTACAATACAAAAATGTAGGGAGACTTTCACCTGCTGAGAAGCTCAAAGGTCTATGCAGATATAATCCCTGGAGAAGATATAGGGAACTATGAAGTACCTGAGAGAGAAAAAGTCATCTTCAATTGCAAACAACCTGGTCATGACGAAGGGATGTGTCTGAATCAGCCTCTATCTTCTTAATGTAGAGAAGATGGACCAAACCAGGCCTATGTAGAGAGCTGTTCCCAGGTGCCTATGGTTGATATAACTTTCTATCTTGTGAAATTGTAACAGGAAATAGGGGCAGCCTCCATCTCATGAGACCCTTGGAAACAACTGTTAGGACAAAGTGGTTGCAAAGGCAGCAAATTCAATCAGTTCCAGAAAGAAGTGACCTCATCTAATTTTCTTGTTGAAGGAACACTCTAAACTTGGAATCCAGGCACCCAGAGGCAGTCCCAGTTCCAGTCCCAGTGGGCTCACTTGTTTAGATGTACAGAGGACAGAGTCCGTCTTTCTTGGTAAATACTGATGTGAGTATGGCCAAATGCCAGGTGAGCTCTGAAGAGGGGCCTTTCCTGAGAAAGCAGGTAGTGTCTCACTGCTGGTCCCGGACAATTTCACAGAGTTAGCCAAAGAGACCTGATCTGAGACAGGACAGGCCGTTTCGGGGGAACATAAAATGGTCCACCAGTCAGAGGGCTCTCCAGATAGTCACATACCTACTTGGAGGAAGGAGGTGCCTTTGTGGTTGTGGGTGTGAGTTTGTGGTTTTGTCTCATGTTCTGAGAATAGGTAGGAAAGGCAGTTTGTTTGGTTTGGAATGGACTGTGTCTACTGAGTGCTTTGACAAGGCAAGTGTTTCTATGTTTGTGTATCCCACCGTGTCTGTGGTTGTAGACATTAGAAAAGAGAATGCATCAATGGATTTGTCATGTCTAGTAGAAAGCTTCTCAGCATTCATCCTGCCTAATTTATGAATGGACTGTGGATTGCCTTATGGATGTGCAACACCTACTATCTTCCAAAGTTCCTGTTTTCTTCGTAGAATTATGGCCACTCTTCAGAATAGGCTTATGATTTTATGTCCACCATATGAACCACCTCCAAGATCTGTGACATGGCTATGTACTGGATAGCTGAAGGGAATGAGAGCATGTCAGAAAACACAGATATCATTGGGACCAGGAGAGTCTCAATGGAGAAACCCTGCTTTGGGTCTTTTGCTTACCTATTTGTCTGTTGCCCTGAATGTCAGGAAGTTCTTTGACTCAGGCCACCCCTTTTTGAAGCCTGAAGAAAACAGTTTTCAAATGAAAATGAATGGGCATCACCTTGGGCTCTTTGCTTAATTGCTTTAGAATGGGATGTGTCTGAATCAGCCTCTTGGCCCTGTGTGAGGCTGTGGCTTTGATTCTCAGCACCTGATGGGTCTAAAGAAGGATCCCATGTGTGCATCCAAAACCAAAATGGCCAAAAAGCGGTCATTGTGGATGGAGTCTCTCGTCTTCCTCTGTAATGTTCCTGCCTCCATCAAGTGAGAATAGGGATCCTTTGGGTCAAATGAGTTCTTCAAAGCCCTGCAGAGTCTAGCCCATAGGTGCTTGGGTTTTCTCATGACTCCCATTTACAAAAAGAATCTAAACCCCACAGTCAATAGGCCACAAATTGCAGAAGTGGAGCAGTATTAACGGCAGGCCTATTTGATCACTCCTGGTTCACAGGAAGGGAGTCCGGGCCTTTAGGCATATGAGGGGTAAGGAAGCTTCTTTTGGACATTGTCTTGGGCTGTGCCCCTCATAGAATCCTCCAGCCAGAGGTAATGATGAGTGTCTATATGGAAGAAGATGAGGTCCATGTGGGAGTGTTTTGGTTTTAATTGTGGTCACTTGTGTGGCGGTTGGAAGAGATGAATTGGTCCACGTGGGCTGGAACTCTGGCGTAATTACCCTTAGAGACTGCATTCTGGAACTGATCTTAGAGAAGTATTGCAATGAGTTGTGTTGGGATTTTAGGAGACCACGCATGGAGTCCTTGGAAAATGAGTCTTGACCCAGGGTTGCTTTCCACAGAGCACTGGGAATCTCAGCCAGGATATCACATGATTTTATTCTGAAAGACTTGGCAGCAATAGTTGAGAGTCAAAACAAACATGGACCTCATATTGTAGACCTCAATGGGCCTGGCTTCATGTGAACTTTTGGCCACTCTTTTGGAAGCCTTGCCTGTGAGAGTTCTCGAGAGCATTCATTAAAATGAGTTTCCTCAACATTTTATGGTTCCTGAATGAATTGAAACCCACAGTGCCTCCAACTTCATCCTTTAAAAATGGTTACATAAATACCATGAAATGTTTAAAATTCCCATGAGCAGGTGGCACTGGAAAACCTTTGGATGTCCTGTTTCTGATTATGAATATACCAGAAGGTGCCTTGATTGACTGGTTTTCATGAAAATGGTATAGAAAAGAGATGCAAGTAAGTTCGAGCCTGCTGAGTAGTGGACCTAGAGAAGTTGTGGGCAGGTGTGTGATAAAAAATCTGTGGTTTGGCCATGTGGATCTGCCTTTGGCTTCCAAATGGATAATGACTGATATGGTGCAGCCAGCAGACCCTTCTCTCAAAAGGCATCTTGTTATATGTAGGAGTTTCAGGGCAATGTTCAGAATCAGGTTGCTATGCTCAAGGAGGCAAGCTGGTGGGATAGAAGCATGGTTGGTGCATTTTCCTGCAGACCCTGACCCACCACACGTCACAGAACTCGCTCCAGCACTGTGTCCCAGTTGAACTCCTTGTTTCATGAAGCAAATGCCAAATTGTGAGTGCAGCAGCAAGAAACAGCACGAAAAGTGGAGGATGACCAAATGGGTTCACAGTGCACACGGGGAGACACTTGGCCCCCATTGGTCACAGTTTACCTACAAAGAGAGAATTTAGCAAGGCTGCCTCATGTCCATTGGAAAACAAGAAACCATGTGCTCACAAAGGTCACAAAAATGCAGACCAGCTTGGATGGTCTCACTACAATGGAAGCTAAAGCTCCTGACAACAACATATATTTCATGTGCCCAACCTCAGAGGCAGTTTCTTAAGAACTCTTTAGGCCAGCAGAGCTCCATGTTTGTGGAGAGTTTACATTGTCCCTTAATTTTGGAAACTCCTCTACCTTCTCCAAATTTGTGAAAATTGAGCAGTTTCCATTGCAGATATGTATTCACAGATTTTCTAACTCTTCTGCTCTAATTGTGTCATACATGGGGCGAAGGTAATGTCAAGGCATTGCTCTGGATGAGAGTGGGAAGATATTTGTGTAGCACATATTTGCATACACATTGCATTCATTTTCAATTTTCTATTCGAAATACTGAATCCCTGACACTATCCCATACCCTACTATCCTCTGACTACTAATCCTAATATGATGGAGAAAAATACCCAAACAGAATAGAAATACAAGCAGTTCAGAGGAGGCATGCTGCATACTTGGACTTACCTTTTGCATGATAAATGGTAGGTGTTATAAATCTAGTCAATTTTTAATTGAAATAGTTCACCATGTGTTTTTAAATTAAACAAATATATGAATTCCTGTCTCCCTTTCTCTGTAGCCTATTCATCACATGTATTTTCATATGCACTTATAGAATCCTACCTGGTACCACATGTACATTTTTGTGAGGTGGCTGACTTGGCAGATACAAATTGTGAGAAGAGATCACTCCTCCAAATTGCTGTTGGAACTGAAAATTCCACCTATAGGGGAACTTCCTAGTAGAACATCATTATACATAAACTCATGTTCAGTAAAATAAATATTTTTGCATCTGTGGATGATATATATTTAAAGATGAATTTTGATTGGCATATATATTGCTACTTTTAAATGTCTGTGTGTGGTTTTTTTTGTGTGTGTGTGGGTATGTGTGTGTGTGTATATATATATATATATATATATATATATATATATATATATATATATACACTCTCCAGATTTTTCAAAATATGAAATATATGTGTCTTATATACACTCTCTAAATTCATTCATGTTCATGCATGTGGATTTATAATAAACTTTCCAAAATATTAGTCTCAGAAATATTCATCCACCTTAAATACATATTTGTTTCCTAGTACTGAAAACTAACTTCAGTGAATGGTGCATACAAATGTTAATAATTCTACAGGAACTGATCCAGTCTATCACCAATGCAAGTAGATCCCAATGGGACATGATATATAATATGATGTTCATTTATATTCAACACTGGTACATTATTATTTCTTCAGTTTTTGCTCATCATAAGATATGTATTTCATCCACAAGTTCACAAATTTGTAGGCATTTCTTTAAACTTTAATCACTTCCTACTTCACAACACATGTATTGTCAGGGTTTCTTGACTGGTCTTTTCATGAGACTTCTTTCCAAACACATTATTTTCGATTTCCATAATCACTTTTGAAGTAAAACTCACACACTCTTCATGATAAACCAAAACACTAATATTGACATTAGATGAATAACTGGTTGGAATGAATGATTGTATATGCATATAAGATTTCCAGTAATTTTTCAGATATCAGTTCATCCCATTATATTAAGTCGGAACAAGTTATATTACTTATTCACAGTATGGTCTATTCATGCTTTATCTCTATATTCATAGACATAGGGTACACCTCTTTGTACGCCCAATACTAATTTTATGTCTTCAGTATATTGCTACCAAAAATGGTGGAAGAAATACTTATGTCACCTGATCTACATATACATATTATCACAATAATATTCTGGACAAAAATGTAAATGTTACACTTATGAATGAACCAAGCAAAGCCTAAATGAAATGTGAACATAGATTACTAAAAACATCCATGTCCAGGGTGCCTAATGCTCTCAAATGTCAATATTATTGGTGACTTCATATTTGTTTCTTTCCAAGATTCAACCTCAAGCCTGTTGAAAATGTCTAATCCTCTCACTCACTTTATACTTTCCCTGATTTCGTAATATCTTTATTGATATCTTCTTTTCTACATGTTTTCCCCACTTCATCATCGTGACTGGCTCTTCATATGTGCTGACATATACATTCACTCTCTAACTGAAATCCTATTGCTAAAGAACTTTTGTTCCAAATCATATACTCACTCTTCTTCCTAAAACGACCGACTATCTTCCTAATCCTACTGACTATCCCTTTTTGAAGGGATGTTCTCTTCTACATTCAATCTTCCAAGGTACAAGGTCCTATGCCATTGTATATCAAATTATCTGAGACATCTGTGCAGAACATAATTCAAAGCTAAGTATCCCAATCAAGGGCCCAATGCCCTTATGGGTTTAAAATCATACCTGGATTTCTGTTTTCATACTTATGTTTCACCTCTACATTCTTGTAAATATACCAGGTTCCCAATACCAT
This sequence comes from Callospermophilus lateralis, assembly GCF_048772815.1. Classification (NCBI taxonomy): domain Eukaryota; kingdom Metazoa; phylum Chordata; class Mammalia; order Rodentia; family Sciuridae; genus Callospermophilus; species Callospermophilus lateralis. The sequence goes on from NW_027517205.1 coordinate 422,282, forward strand.
TATTCATCCATAAGAATGATTCCTAACACAAATCGAAATCAAACCTGTTATTAACCCAAAACATACACTGTTCCCTCAATCTCATTTTACAGAAGAGCAGGGACAAAGTTGTTCTTACAATACAGAAAAGTAGGGGACCTTCCACCTGCTGAGATCCTCAAAGGTCCATGCAGAAATGATACCTGGAGAAGTTGTAGACAGGTATGAAGGACCTGAAAGAGCAAAAGTCATCTTCGATGACAAACCACCTGGTCAGGATGATGGGATGTGTCTGAATCAGCCTCTCTCTTCTTATTGTGGAGAAGATGGACCAAACCAGGCCTGTGTGTGTGCCTATGGTTGATATACCATTCTAAATTGTGAAAGTGTCAGAGGAAGAAGGGGCAGCCTCCATCTCATGGGGCCCTTGGAAGCAACTGTTAGGACCAAGTGGTTGCAAAGGCAGTGACCTCATTCAGTTCCAAAGAAAGTGTCATACCTCATTTCCTTGGTGATGGAACTCTCTGAACTTGGTATCCAAGAAGCCAGGCACCCAGATGCAGTTCCAGTCCCAGTCCCAGTGGGCTCACTTGTTTGGATTTACCAAGGACAGAGTCAGTCTTTCTTGGTACCTACTGATGTGAGGATGGCCAAATGCCAGGAGAGCTCTGAAGAGGGACCTTTCCTGAGAAAGCAGGTAGTGGCTCACCACTTTTTCCTGACAACTTCACATAGTTGGCCAAGGAAACCAGATCTGAGAGAATACAGGCCATTTCGGGGGAACATAGTATTGCCCACCAGTCAGAGAACACTCCGGATAGTCACAGACCTACTTAGGGGAAGGAGGTGCCATTGTGAGTGTGGGTGTGTGGTTTTGTCTCTTGTTCTGAGAATAGGTAGGAAAGGCGGTTTGTTTGGTTTTCAGTGAACTATTTCTAGTAAGTCATTTGACAAGGTGAGTGTTTCTATGTCTGTGTATCCCACTGTGTCCGTGGTTGTAGACATGAGAAAAGACAATGCAACAATGGATGTGTCCTGTGTAGTAAAAAGATTCCCAGCATTCATCCTGCCCAATTTATGAATGGACTGCAGCTTGCCTTATGGATTGGCAAAACCTACTACCTTCCTAAGTCCCTGTTTTCTTCCTGAATTCTGGCAACTCTCCAGAATAGTCTCATTGTTTTGTGTCCAAGATATGTACCAACTCCAAGGTCTTTGACATGTCCATGTACTGGATACCTGAAGGGAATGGCCAGTATCTCAGAAAACTCAGATATGAGTGTGACCAGAAAAATCTCAGTGGAGATACCATGCTTTGGGCCTTTTGCTTACCTATTGTTCTGTTGCCCTGAATGTCAGGAAGATGTTGGGCTCAAGCTACCCCTTTGTGAAGCCTGAAGAAAACAGTTTTCAAATGGAAATGAATGGGCATCACCTGTGGCTCTTGCTAAATTGCTTCGGAAAGGGATGTGTCTGAATCAGGCTCTCTACCCTGTGTGAGGCTGTGGCTTAGATTCTCAGCACCTGATGGATCGAAAGAAAGATCCCATGTGTGAAACCAAAACCAAATTCGCAAAAAATTTCAGTCATTGTGAATGAATTCTATTGCCTTTCTCTGTAGGTTCCTGAAATCAATCAAGTGAGAATAGCGATCCTTTTGGTCAAATGAGTTCTTCAAATCTCTGCAGAGGTGCTTGTCTTTTCTCATGACTCCAGTTCACATAAAGAATCTAAACCCCACAGTCAGAAGGCCTCAAATTGGAAAAGCGGAGCAGTATTAATGACAGGCCTATTTGATCACTCCTGGTTCACAGGAAGGGTGTCCTTCCCACCCTGACTTGAGCCAAATGAGGGGCAAGGGAGCTTATTTTGGACACTCTTTTGGAATGTGCCCCTCATGGAAAGCTCCAACCAGTGGTTATGATGAGTGTCTATAAGGAAGAAGATGGGGCCATGTGATAGTGTTTTGTTTTTAATTGTGTTCATTTGATTGGCGGTGTGAAGAGATGACTGGGTCAACCTGGGCTTGAACTCTGGTTTGATTCCCCTTAGAGACTGCGTTCTGGAATTGACCTCAGAGAAGTATTGCCATGAAAAGTGTTGGGATATTAGGAGGCCACGCATGAAAGTCACCCTTGGAAACTGAGATCTAGGCCCAGGGTGGTTTTCCAAAGAGTACTGGGAATCTCAGCCAGTATATCACATGATTTTATTCTGAAAGACTTGGCAGGGATAGTTTTGAGTCAAAACACACATGGACCTCACATTGGAGACCTCACTGCGCCTGGCTTCATGTGACCTTTTGGCCACTCTTTTGGAAGCCTTGCCTGTGAGAGTTCTCCAGAGCTTTCTTTGAAATGAACTTCCTCAACATTTAATGGTTCCTGAATGAATTGAAACCCACAGTGCCTCCAACTTCATCCTTGAAAAATGGCCAGATAAATACCATGAAATTTTTAAAATTCCCATGACCAGGTGGCACTGGAGAACCTTTGGATGTCCTGTTGCTGATCTTGAGTGTACCAGACCCTGCCTTAATTCACTGGGTTTCATGAAAATGGTGTAGAACAGAGATGCCATTGAGTTATACCCTGCAGAGTTGTTGGCCTAGAGAAATGGTGTGCAGTTTTGTGATAATACATCTGTGTTGTGACCATGTGGTTCTGCCATTGGCTTCCAAATTCATTGTGACTGCCATGGTGCAGCCAGGAGACCTGTATATGTAAAAGCATGTTTTTATATTGAAAGATTTCAGGGCCATGTTCAGAATCAAGTTGCTATGGACATGGGGGCAAGCAAGTTAGAGCCTGCAGAGTATTGGGCCTAGAGAAGTGGTCTGCAGTTGTGTGATAATACATCTGTGTTATGGCCATGTGGATTTCTCATTGGCTTCCAAATTTTTTGTGACTAACATGGTGCAGCCAGGAGACCCGAATATGTAAAAGCATGTTTTTATATGGAGAGGATTCAGGGCCATGTTCAGAATCATGTTGCTATGGACAAGGGGGCAAAGTATGTGGGAAAGAAGCCTGGTTGTTGCATTCTCCTGCAGACCCTGACCCACAACACGTGACAGAACTCCCTCCAGCACTGTGTCCCTGTTGAACTTCTTGTATTTTGTGAAGCAAATACCAAACTCCCAGTGCAACAGCAGGAAACACCACGAAAAGTGGAGGATGACCAAATGGCTCCACAGTCCACATGGGGAGACAATTAGACCCCAGTGGCCACTGTTTACCTACAAAGAGTGAATTCAGCACTGCTGCCTCATGTTCACTGGAAAATAAGAAACCATATCCTCCAGGTCACATAGATGCAGACCCAGATTTTATTGTCTCACTACAAAGGAAGCTAAAGCTCCTGAAAATAACGTATGTTTCAAGTGCCCAACCTCAGAGGCAGTTTCTCAAGATGTCTTTACGCCAGCAGACCTCCATGTTAGAGGAGTGTTTACCATGTCCCTTACTTTTGGAAACTCCTCTACCACCTCCAAGGTTCTGAACTCTGAGCATTTTCCACTCAAGATATGTATTCACAGATTTTCTAACTCTTCTATTCTAATTGTGACTTACTTCAGGCGAAGGTAATGTCAAGGATTTGTTCTGGATGAGAGTGGGAAGATTTTTGTGTAGCATATATTTGCATACACATTTGATTCATTATTCTATTTTCCATTTGAAATACTGATCCCTGACACTAACTCATAACCTACTGGACTCTGACTACTACTCCTAATATGATGGAGAAAAATAACCCAAACAGAATAGAAATCCAAGCAGTTCAGAGGAGGCATGGTGTATAGTTGGACTTGCCTTTTGCATAAAAAAGGGTATGTGTTATAAATCTAGTCAATTTTCTGTTGAAATAGTTATCCATGTGTTTTTAAAGTTAACAAATATGTGAATTCCTGTCTCCCTCTCTCTGTAGCCTACTCAGCACATGTATTTTTATATGCACATATAGAATCCTACCTGGTATCACACGTACATTCTTGTGAGGTGGCTGACTTGGCAGATACAAAATGTGAGAAGAGATTACTCCTCCTAAATGCTGTTGGAACTGAAAATTCAATGTATGGGTAAACTTCCTAGTTAAACAACATTATACATAAATCTATCTTCAGTAACATGAATATTTTTGAATCTGTGGATGATGTATATTTCATGGTGAATTTCAATTGGCATATATATTGCTATTTTTATAGTCTCAGTTTGTGTGAGTGTGTGTGTGTGTGTATATATATATATATATATATATATATATATATATATATACTCTCCAGATTTTTCAAAATATGAAATGTATGAGTCTTATTATACACTCCCTGAATTCATTCATGTTCATGTATGTGGATTTATAATCAACTTTTCACAAGATTATTCTCAGAAATACTCATCTACCTGAAATACATATTTGTTTCCTAGTACTGAAAACTAACTTCAGTGAATGGTGCATACAAATTCTAATATTTCTACATTAACGGACGCAGTTTAACATCAATTCAAGTAGATTCCTATGGGACATGATGTGTATTTTAACGTTCATTTTTATTCAACACTGGTACATTACTATTTCTTCAATTTCTGCACATCATCGTATATATTTATCATCCACAAGTTAGCAAATATATAGGCGTTTGTTTCACTTTAAATCACTTTCTGCTTCAGAACACATGCATACCTCCAGGTTTCTGGACTGGTCTTTTCATGAGACTTCTTTCCAAACACATTATTTTCAATTTCCATAATCACTTTTGAAGCAAAACTCAAACACTCTTCATGAAAATCCATAACCCTAATATTTCATTCAGATGTATAATGGGTAGGATTAAATGTAGTATATCAATATAAGGTTTTCTGTATATTTTCAGATATCAATTCAATCCATTATTTAAAGTTGGAACCAGTAATATTATTAATTCACAGTATTGTCTATTCATGCATTATCTCTATATTCATAGACAAATTGTACACCTATTTCTACCCAAAATACTAATTCATATATCTTCAAAATATTGCTCCCATAAATGGTGGAAGAAAAACTCCTATTACCTGATCTACATATATTATTTATTATAGTAATATTCTGGACACACATAGGAATGTTCACACTTATGATTGTACCAATGTAAAGTCGGGCGAGCGTCGGAAAAGAGACCACGAAGAGACTGTCTCATGCAACAGCAAAGGGTTTATTGGGGGTCCAGCATGCTGGGGCTCAGAGCTCACTTGAATAGAGAAGAGAGCCCTAAGAACAGCTTAAGCAGAGCTTATGCAATTTACGTGGTGAGAGCAGGGAGGGAAATTTATTGATGGGTCAGGTCGAGTGAGTGGTTTGCATGCCAATGGGAGAGGGAGTACATTCAACAGTTTGGCAATTGGGGACAGCACATTCTGGGAACAAGATTAGCAAACAGTTTTCAAGATTTCATCAGTATTTTGTTAAGCATACAGAAAAACAAGAAGTTAAAAGTACATATTTTATTAACCTTTCATTCCCCACTTCTTATTCTGGTTAATTTTAATCATAAAAATGAGCATTACGGGGTCTCACATTTTATGTCTTCTAGTGAGGTATATTGTTGTCTGATTACCATAAGTTTAACTTATCCAATTTAAGCTTGTAGAAAGGAAACTAGATGGTTGAGCAAACAGGGTCCTACAATTAGCAATGAAATGAGGATTATTAATGGACTGGCCAGGGCTGATAAAAGCGTAGTTAACCAGGGGGACTGTGTGAACAAAGACTCAAACCACCCTTTTTGTGCATCTCTCTCTTGTTGATGCTCTTCTAGGCGTCTTCTTAATTTACTCACAGATTTTTTTACAACTCCAGTATGGTCGGCATAAAATCAACTTTTTCCCTCAATGCAGCACAAAAGCCCCCTTCTCTCATGAAGAGGAGGTCCAACCCTCGCATGTTCTGTAAAACAATTTCAGAGAGAGAGATTAAAGATTCCTATAAAACTGTGATGGAGGTTTTTAATATCTTTAAATTTTGGTCTATTGCTGCTTCTCATCGGGTCATTTGTTGTGTCACATGGACTAGGACAGTGATTCCTGTGCCCACACCTGCAGCAGCTCCTTTTCCTAATAGGATGGCTAAAGTGAGGGATACAGGTTCCCAGAGGAACCGGGTTGTATGCCCCCGTATTTGATATTTAAATTAACCTGCCTCATGATAGAGCACTCTGGGAAACATCTGAACATTACATAATTAATCACATCTGTTGACCATTTTATGAAAACATAAACAATGTTTAAGTATATAGAATTATACTGTTGTAAGGACGGACAATTCAAGGCACCTAAGATAGCACCGAAGACAGCGAAACATACCTATTTGGTTGCAACGGATTTAGAGGGCATTGCTTCTGTTGGAATCAATTAGTCACCTGATCTCCAAATTTAGGTAGTTTCCGAATTTTGTACCCAACATGTAAGGGAAGGGGCTCAGAAGTTCACAGTCTGCATAAGTTCACAAAAAGAAGTTTTCGTTTCTATTGTTTTTTTCATCTGTTCTGGGCAAGTTAACATTTTAAGGACACCTGGAGTGGGAGAGCTTTTTTCTTCTCTTTTTTTTTTCTCACTGCCAGCTGTAACAATGGAGCTCATTTGGTAACTTATTTATCTTAGAAATGTAACCATGTCTGTGAAGCCCCAGCTCAAGGCCAGAGGCCTTGTTCACATGTTTTGTGAAAAACTAGTAAGGGGGAGTCTAGCTTAGGAGTGCTGATTTTTCCAGCCAGTGGCCAAATAGAACAGGGAAACACGAAAAGGGGAAGTTTATCTACATTGAACTCTTTTATAGGGACTCTTTGGCTGAAAGTCCTAAAGTCAGCCATGGTGAAGACTGCTGGAGAAGGTCATTTAAGACTTTTCTGTGGGCCTGGTATAGACGGGGAAGACAGGGAAGGCGGGTCTGAGAGCAGCACCTTGGGTCTGAGCATGAGGAAGGAGACATGTAAAAGAATAATGGGAAAGGGGTTTGGAATTTTCCAGGCAACAAAACTTAAGCAGTAGAACAGATAGAGCAGAGGGGAAGATGGGAGTTTGTATCCCAAAAAGCCTGTGAGGGACTGTAAATTCTTAGTAACCTGTTTTCAGTGATGACAGAGCAACTTTAAAGGCCATTTTCATTACATCTTGGATAGGGGTCTGAGGGCTCTCCTTAGCTGGTTTGAGCTTTGGGTTAGCTGGTAAGAGGACCTGGTGGGACCTGGTGCGGGCACTGACAGGAGAAGAGAGTAGTGAGTGGGTGGATGGGTACCTCAGTACCTGCTACCTCAGCAAGGGGGCAATAATCTGAGAACCGGCGGTTTGGGTTTTTGATCTAGTAACTGGAGGGAAGAAATCAGGTTGCTGAGGTGGGAGTGGCAGCAGAGAGTCTGGAGCAGAAAGCTGAGGGTGAGGATCTATTGGATAAGCATAGTTCAGGATGTGAGCGAAGGAGGGAAAATGCCTCCACTTAGGGGAATTTCCTTCCACCCTTTGAGCACTTGCCGAAGTGAAAAAGGTCACGGAGAATTTTAGGATCTAGAGACCCCTCTGGGGGCCATCGGTATTGGTTGTGTAATTGATAATATGGCCAATGCTGTGTATTGAATTTGATGAGGAGTTTGGGTTCCACCAGGCACCCCTGTATGCTCACATTCCCATGACTTACAGAAGAAGTCGGCATTTCCCCCACACAGCCATGTCTGTTTGTGGCTTTGATAGTCCGCTGGGCAAACATAGTAATCTAGGCTAGCCAACCTGCATCTGGCTCTCGTGTCCCTACATCCATAATGTTTGTTTCTATTACCTATGATACGGAAAGGATTTATTGGAATTTTAGTTGGATCCCCTTCATCAGGGATATCCCAATAGGAAAGACCTATAGCCAGCTGACAAATGTCTGGGTGGAGAGATGGCCACCATGTCCCTAAAGGGGCTGTATGCAAGATAGACCATACTTCTTGTACAGTAGGATTTGTGATCAGCCATTACTGCTGAACAGGCTGATGAGGGTTAGGACTACTCTTGGCCAAGGGGAGAGTCTGTAGCCTTATCCACATGGCGAATACGCACTTTGAAAGTGTTACCAGTCTTTTCCAGTTTCAAGTCAGATTTTGGACAGGGCGCAGGCCAGAGATGAGAGACATGGATCCATGAAGTGATTCCGTCTACATTTACCACTGTAGGTGTTATCTGTAGCACCTTATATGGTCCTTTCCAGTGGGGTTCCAGGGATGACACCTGATGTCGTCTAATGTAGACGAAGTCTCCTACTTGGTATCGATATGGAGTCCCCTCGTCCCCAGGTTGGTCGGCAGTGGCCAGATGTTTCCACAGATATTGCTGATTTCTTTCAAGAGCTTTAAGTCTGTCAAGCAAGGGGGTGTGGAAGGGATCGTTAGGTCTTAGAGTTTGGGTTAGGTCCCTTACTGGAGGAGGGACCATAGAGAATTTCATAGGGGGTGAGGTTACACAAGGAAACAGAGGAGTATGAGTATTTCTTGCATGAAACAGTGCATAAAGCAGGAGAATAGATCGATCTTTTATGCCGATCTCTAAGCTTGATTTTGTTAATTCTCTTTAATGGTTCTATTATTTTTTTTTTTACCTGTACTGAGCTCTGGGGTCTATAAGCACAATGTAATTTCCAATTAATCCCCAGGGTCCTGGCTAATCCCTGACTTATCAGGGCAATTAACCCAGTCCATTATCAGACCCTATTGCCTTAGCCAGTCCGTATCTTAGAAAAATATCTTTCAGGATCTTCTTGACCACCATTTGTGCCATTTATTTTGTTGTTGTTGTTTTTTTTTTGTGTGTGTGTGTGTGTGGGGGAAGGCTTCAATTAATTCATCCTGAAAATGTATCTACAAAGACTAGGAGATATTTAAGTCCATAACTTCCTGGCTTAATTTCAGTAATGTCCACTTCCAAGAATTGTCCTGGTCTGGTTTCTTGTAGGTGCTTTCCTGCAGGAAAGTTGGAAGGGTAAGCATTAACCAATTGACAGACCCGGCAGGCTTTTGTTACCCGTTCAGTTATTTCTTTCGCTCTGAGTCGGTTAGTGGAAAACTCTGTTCTTGATCCTTCAGGAATGCCTGCAGTTTCTTTGAACCAAGGTGAGTGAGTTGATGTACATTTTTAACTTAGTTTAGGGCTTTCTGAAAATGCAAGCTGGGCTCAGTGAAGTTGAGGGTTTCAGTGTCAGTGTCCTTAGATGTTATCAAAAGCTTGCTGGTGCTCAGGGGTCCATTAGAATTGGGCATCTCTCTTTATCAGCGGGTATAAAGGAGCAGATAAGGACGCAAACCCAGGTATCCATAAGCTGCATAAGCCAGCAGTCCCAAGAAACTCTCTGAGTTGTCTGCTGTTAGATGGGGGTGGTATCTGCTCAATGGATTGTTTTCTGGTCTCAGTGAGCCATCGCTTACTGCCCCTAAGGGAATAGTCCAGGAAGATTACTTCTTGCTGGCAAATTTGGGCTTTTTTGGCAGAAGCACTATACCAGAGTTGAGCAAGCTCGTATAATAATAATTGGGTTCCAGACTCACAGTTTTTCTTGGTGTTGGCTGCCAGTTGCAGGTCATCGACATATTGAAGCAGGGTGACGTCAGGGTGCATAGTTCTGAAGTTGTTGGGGTCTCTGTGGAGGGCTTCATCAAAGAGAGTGGGGGAGTTTTTGAACCCCTGTGGGAGTCTAGTCCATGTTAGTTGACCAGACGTCCCGGTTTCTGGGTCTACCCACTCAAAATCAAATAGCAACTGACTATCGTTATGCAGAGGCAAGCAAAAGAAAGCATCTTTTAAGTCCAGAACAGTATACCATTTCCGCTCATGGTTCAGAGTGCTAAGCAGATTGTACAGATTATGTACTGTGGGGTGAATGTCCTGCACTCTGTTGTAGATCTCTCTTTGGTCTTGAACGGTGCGATAGTCCCCGGTTCCTGGATTTTTATACTGGTAACAGGGCAGTGTTCCAGTTCAAATGACAGGGCCTTAGGACCCTTAAGGCCCGATATTTCTGAATATGGGGCCTTATCCCATCTTTAGCTTTTTTGCTCAGAGGATATTTTTTGACATTGATGGGGGGGCTGAAGTTTTTAACTCCACTGTTATTGGAGGATGTTTCACGGCTACGTGTAACCCAGCAGTTTTTTTCCTAGGCATCTGCGTAATCTGTTATCCATTTCCGGGGTAGCTTGCCTGTTTGATCAGTCTTGGGGGGTTTGACAAGTTGATGTTCATCTTCTACTGACATAGTAAAAGCCGTGACTATAGGAGTTTTTACTGAAAAATTTAGAAATTTCACTTGGGGGCCTTCAGGGTTAAAAGTTATTCTGGCCTGGAGCTTTTTGAGCAGATGTGTGCCCATCAATGGAGTCGGGCATTCTGGGATTACTAGGAACGAGTGATGGATTTTTTCTTTCCCCAGGTCCATGGTCCTCTTAGTTGTCTAAGCCCCATATTTACTCCCATTAGCCCCTTGAACTAGAGTCCTTTTTGTTTGATAGATGGCCCAATGGGGCCTTAAGGGCTGAGTATACTTACCCTGTATCCACTTCAAAGTTTAAGCCCCCCAGCGAGTACTTTGTGTTCTTTTGGCCGGGCCAGCTACCTCCAAGGAAGGAGGGGCTGTGTGTGCCGTGGGGTAGTCACCTGGAGGGCGCTGGGCTGGCCTATATTCCTCCAATGGTGGAGAGTCTGAGTCAGCAGCAGGGGAATCACTTAGAGGGTGTTTGGGGTTGGAGGACAAGGGCAGGGCATAAGGAGGGGGAAGAGAGTCCAGTAGAGTCTTGAGACTCAGGGACAACAGAGGGTGGAGGAGGGGGAGCAGAGGGTTTGAGAGATAGAAAAGTGGGAGAACCAGTAGGAGCGGGGACAGGGACAAGGAAAGGCTTCAACCATGGAAGAGGAGATTTGCAGAGGTCCTGCAAACTAAAGATATATTGCTGTTGATCTGGATGGCTATGTGGCCCCGGCTGAAAGACAATATCTCTGAGTTTTTGAATTAGTGTGAAGTAGAAAGATCCTTCTGGGGGCCATCCGACTCCAAAGGTGGGTCATTCTGAGACACATAGAGTTTTCCAGATCTGACGTTTTACTGAAAAAAAGAAGATTCTGAGCCTTTAAGCAGACTTTGGTCCAGTGATCAAGGTTCAGGGACAGAGGCATTGAAGTGTTCTGTCCCATATGAAAGATACACAAATAGTGAAAGCAATGACACACGACACAGACAAGACAAGACAATAAAGACAGGCAATGGACGTCCAATACTGAGAACAGGACTGAGTAGCCAGGAAAACCTGATGGGCTGACAATACCGAATCCAAAACAAAATATCACTGAGTTTAGGAGACTATTGTTACTCGGTTTCCCGGGTTCTCTGGGGCGTCCCCCAGAGACGTGGCCTGTGGCTCTGTGACACTTCTGTCAGCCACCGTCAGAGAGAGCTCATGCTCATCACCAATAGCCATTTTGCCCATCCCTAACCTGAAACCTGAAACAAGAAAGTGGCGCCTTACTTAACCTGAGATGAGCCTATTGGGGGTCTTTCGTCCAACGCTGCTGGAACTCGCTGGGGCCCTCAGATGTAATGGTCAGGCGACCCTTGGAGGAAGAGACCACCAAGACACTGTCTCATGCAACAGCAAAGCACCCAAAATTCTGGGGCTCAGACCTCACTTGAATAGAGCAGAGAGCACTGAGAACAGCTTAAGCAGAGCTTATATACTTTTCTTGAAGAGGGCAGGGAGGGAAGTTTATTGATGGGTCAGGGCAAGTGGGCGGTTTGCATGTAAACGGGTGAGGGTGTACATTCTGCAGTTTGGCAGTTGGGGACAGCACATTCTGGGAACAAGATTAGCAAAAAGTTTTCAAGATTTCAAGAGTGTTTTCTTAAGCATACAGAAAAACAGGAAGAGACAAGTACCTATTTTATTTATTTTCAACAAAGCCTAAATGGAAAGTGAGCATGAATTACTAAAAACATTCATGTCCAGGTTGCCTAATGCTCTCAAATGTCAATTCTATTGGTGACTACATATTTCTTTCTTCCTAAGGTTATATATTCAACCTCAACCCTGTTGAAAATGCCTAATCCTATGACTCACTTAATAATTTGCCTGATTTCCTAAGGTCTCTATTGATACCTCCTTTCCTACATATTTTCCCAAATTCATTATTGTGACTGACACTTAACATGGGCTGACATTAATATTCACTCTCTAACCGAAACCCTATTGGTAAAGAACTTTTTTCCAAATCTTATTCTCACCCTTCTTTCTAAACCTACTGACTATCTTCCTAATTCCACCGACTATCCCTTTTTGACTGGAGGTTCTCTTCGACATTCAATCATCCAAGGTACAACGTCCTATGCCATTGTGTATGGATTTATCTGAGACATTTGTGCAGAAAGTATAACATTGCTAAGTATCCCAATGACGGTCTCAATGCCCTTCTGGGATGCAAATCTTACCTAGATTTCTGTTTCCATAATTTTAACTCACGTCTATATTCTTATAAATATCACAGATTCCCAATACCATTATTCATCCTGCAGAATTATTCCTAACCCAAATCGAAACTGTTATTAACCGTAACCACACAGTGATCTCTCAATCTAACTTTAGAGAAGAGCAGGGACAGAGTTGGCCTTAAAATATAGGGATGTAGGGGATCTTCCACTTGCTGAGAACCTCAAAGGTCCATGCAGAAATGATCCCTGAAGAAGATGTAGGCAGCTATGAAGGACCTGAGAGAGCAAAAGTCATCTTCCATTGCCAAAAAACCTGGTCAGGATGAAGGGATGTGGCTGAATCAGCCTCTCTCTTAATGTACAGGAGACGGACCAAACCAGGCCTTTGTGGAGCGCTGTTTCTTGGTGCCTTTGATTTATATATCATTCTAACTTGTGAAAATGTCACAGGAAGTAGGGGCAGCCTCCATCTCAAGGAACCATTGGAAGCAACTGTTAGGACAATGTGTTTGCCAAGGCAGTGACCTCATTAAATTCCTGAAGGAAGTAACCTACCTCACTTCCTTGGTGATGGAACACTTTAAACTTGGGATCCAGGAAGCCAGGCACTGAGAGCCAATCCAAGTCCCAGTCCCAGTGGGCTCACTTGTTTGGTGTTACTAAGGACAGAATCAGTCTTTCTTGGTACCTACTGATGTGAGGATGGCCACATGCCAGGGACCTTTCCTGAGAAAGTAGGTAGTGGCTCTCCACATGCTCCTGACAACGTCACAGAGTTGGCCAAGGAGACCAGATCTGAGAATGGATAGGCCATATCAGGGGAACATAGTATGACCCACCAGTCAAAGGACACTCTGGATAGTTACAAACCTACTTGGGGGAAGGAGGTGCCTTTGTGGGTGTGGGTGTGAGTGTGTGGTTTTGTCTCATGTTCTGAGAATAGGTAGGAAAGGTGGGTTGTTTGGATTGGAATGGACTTTTTCTAGTAAATTGTTTGACAAGGCGAGTGTTTCTATGTCTGTTTCTCCCACTGTGTCCGTGGTTGTAGACATTAGAAAAGAAAGTGCATCAATGGATGTTTCCTGTCTTGTAGAAAGCTTCCTAGCATTCATCCTGCCCAATTAACACATGGACTGTGACTTGCCTTATGGATGGGCAACACCTACTATCTTACTACGTTTCTGTTTTCTTCCTGAATTCTGGCCACTCTCAAGAATTGGCTCATGGTTTTGTGTCCAAGATATGTACCACCTCCAAGCACTGTGACATGGCCATGTACATGATAACTGAAGGGAATGGGAGGATCTCAGAAAACTCAGATATCAATGTGACCAGTAAAGTCTCAGTGGAGAATCCTTGCTTTGGGCCATTTGCTTACCTATTGCTTCATTGCCCTGAATGTCAGGAAGGTCTTTGCCTCAGGCCACCCCTTTGTGAAGCCTTAAGAAAACAGTTTTCAAATGGAAATGAATGGGCATCACCTGTGGCTCTTTGCTTAATTGCTTCCAAAAGGGATGTGTCTGAATCAGCCTTGTGAACCTGTGTGAGGCTGCTGCTTAGATTCTTAACACCTGATGGATCTAAGGTAAGATTCCATGTGTGCTACAAATACAAAATGGTCAAAATAGCAGTCATTGTGTATGAAGTCTCTCGCCATCTTCTGTAAGGTTCCTGACCTCCATCCTGGCCTGCAAAGGCTAGACCATAGATGCTTGGGTTTTTTCATGACTCCCATTCATATAAAGAATTTATACCTGGCAGTCAGTAGGCCTCAAATTGGAGAAGTGGAGCAGTAATAAGGTCAGGCCTATTTGATCACTCCTGGTTCACAGGAAAGGTGTTTAGGCCACACTGACCTTAGGCAACATAGGGGCGAGGGAGCATATTTTGGACAGGGTCTTGGACTTCACCCCTTTTGGAAACGTCCAGCCAGAGGATTTGATGAGTGTCTACATGGAAGAAGACGAGGGCTATGTGAAAGTGTTTTGGTTTTAATTGTGGTCATTTGTGTGGCAGTTGGAAGACATAACTGTGTCCACCATGGCTTGAACTTTGGTGTGATTCCCCTTAGAGACTGCGTTCTGGACCTGACCTCAGAGAAGAATTGCCATGAATTGTGTTGGGATTTCAGGAGGCCACGCATGAGAGTCCCCATTGGAAACTGAGATATAGGCCCAGGTGGCTCTCCACAGAACACTGGGAATCTCAGCTACGATATCACATGATTTTATTCTGAAAGACTTGGCAACCATAGTTGAGATTCAAAACACACATGGACCTAGCATTGTAGACCTCAATGGGCCTGGCTTCATGTGACCTTTTGGCCACTCCATGGGAAGCCTTGCCTGTGAGAGTCCTCCAGAGCTTTAATTGAAATGAAATTCCTCACCATTTAATGGTTCCTGAAAGAATTGAAACTCACAGTGCATCCAACTTCATCCTTGAAAAATGGCTAGATAAATACCATGAAATTTTTGAAATTCTTATGACCAAGTGGCACTGAAGAACATTTGGATGTCCAGTTGCTGATCATGAGTGTACCAGAGAGTGCCTTGATTGACTGGGTTTCATGAAAATGGTGTAGAAGAAAGAATCCTGTATGTTGGCGCCTGCTGAGTAGTGACCCAGAGCTGTGGTGTGCAGTTGTGTCATAAAATATCTCTGGTGGGGCCATTTGGATCTGCCATTGACTTCCAAATGTCTTGTGGCAGACATGGTGCAGCCAGTAATCCCTATATGTCTGATCTCTTCATATAAAGGCATCTTGTTATATTTAGAGGTTTCAGGGCCGTGTTCAGAATCAGGTTGCAATGGTTGAGGGGGCAAGCTATGTGGGATATAAGCCTCATTGGTGGATTCTCCTGGAGACCCTGACCCACCACACGTGTGAGAAATCCCTCCAGCACTGAGTCCCTGTTGATCTCCTTGTATTTCATGAAGCAAATACTAAACCCCCAGTGCAGCAGCAAGAAACACCATGAAATGTGGAAGATGTGCAAATGGCTTCACATACCACATGGGGAGACACTTAGCCTTCAGTGACAACAGTTTCCCTACAAAGAGAGAATTCTGCACTCCTGCCTCATGTTCATTGGAAAATAAGAAACCATGTCCTCCAGGTCACATAGATGCAGACCCAGCTCTGATGGTCTCACTACAAAGAAGCTAAAGCTCCTGACAACAACATATATTTCAAGTGCCCAAGGTCAGGGAGAGTTTCTCAATAAGTTTTAGGCCGGCAGAGCTCCATGTTTGTGGAGTGTTTACCTGTTTGACCAGACCAGGAGAAAAGACCACTGACTCCAGTTAAAATCAAATTAAAGCAAGCTTATTATTTTTCCACTGGCTGAGCTGCCTATCCCTCTCAAAATGGCAGAAACAAGACAGCAACCCCACCTTTCCTACAGCCCAGCTTTATAGTCCAGTAAGTTACACAAAAGGGGGGTTACAGATAACAGAACTCGGAGAAGCATCACGCTATTGCTAGTTTACAATTTTTTTTTTTGCTGGCCCCATCATCAGAATTTATGAGGACCATTAGAGACTCACGAGAGTCGTTGTCTGGCCAGAGAAGGCCAATATTTATGAGGTGTCACTAAATTTTCAGAGAGGGCTGCTATCTGGTCAGAGAGCCAGGCATGGGTGAGTTCAAGGCATGGACAGGCATTCCAAGCAGATTCAGAATTTGCAGTAATTTATAGGAAAGCAAAATTATCTTTTCATGACTTTGTGGCAAGATGGCTCCCAATTTTAATAAATGATCAGGTTGGGTTTATCATTCCCCCCCCCATTTTTTTTGCTTTTTAATATTTTTTAAATTAATTTTTATTGTAGGTTGTTCAAAACATTACATAGTTCTTGATATATCATATTTCACACTTTGATTCAAGTGGGATATGAGCTCCCATTTTTACCCCATATACAGATTGCAAAATCACATCAGTTGCAGAACCATTGATTTACATATTGCCATTATCGTGTCTGTTGTATTCTGCTGCCTTTCCTATCCTCTACTATCCCCCCTCCCCCCTCCCCTCCCCTCTTCTGTCTCTACCCCCTCTACTGTAGTTCATTTCTCCCCCTTAAATTTTTCTCCTTTCCCCTCACTTCCTCTTTTATGTAATTTTGTATACCCCTGAGGGTCTCCTTCCATTTACATGCAATTTCCCTTCTCTCTCCCTTTCCCTTTCACCTCTCATCCCTGTTTAATGTTAATCTTCTTCTCATGCTCTTCGTCCCTACTCTGTTCTTAGTTACTCTCCTTATATCAAAGAAGACATTTGGCATTTGTTTTTAAGGGATTGGCTAGCTTCACTTAGCATAATTTGCTCTAATGCCATCCATTTCCCTCCAAATTCTATGATTTTGTCATTTCTTAATGCAGAGTAATACTCCATTGTGTATAAATGCCACATTTTTTTTATCCATTCGTCTATTGAAGGGCATCTAGGTTGGTTCCACAGTCTTGCTATTGTGAATTGTGCTGCTATGAACATGGATGTAGCAGTGTCCCTATTGTGTGCTCTTTTTAGGTCTTTAGGGAATAGACCAAGTAGGGGAATAGCTGGATCAAATGGTGGTTCCATTCCGAGCTTTCCAAGAAATCTCCATACTGCTTTCCAAATTGGCCGCACCAATTTTCAGTCCCACCAGCAATGTACAAGAGTACCCTTTTCCCCACATCCTCGCCAGCACTTGTTGCTGTTTGACTTCCTAATGGCTGCCAATCTTACTGGAGTGAGATTTGCAACAAAATGAAACTGAATCCCTTACTCTCGCCATGCACAAAAGTTAACTCAAAGTGGATCAAGGAACTTGATATCAAATCAGAGACATGGCATTTGATAGAAGAAAAAGTTGGCTATGATCTACATACTGTGGGGTCGGGCTCCAAATTCCTCAATAGGACACCCATAGCACAACAGTTAATAACTAGAATCAACAAAAGGGACTTACTCAAACTAAAAAGTTTTTTCTCAGCAAAAGAAACAATAAGAGAGGTAAATAGGGAGCCTACGTCCTGGGAACAAATCTTTACTCCTCACACTTCAGACAGAGCGCTAATATTCAGAATATACAAAGAACTAAAAAAATTAGACAATGAGATAACGAATAACCCAATCAACAAATGGGCCAAGGACCTGAACAGAAATTTCTCAGAGGAGGACATACAATCAATCAACAAGTATATGAAAAAATGCTCACCATCTCTAGCAGTCAGAGAAATGCAAATCATTCCCCCTTTTTTAATGTGTCCCTTCCAAATTTTTGATAGGGTAGGGAAAGAGCAATGAGGGAATTTTAATCCCTCAGGTAACAGTCTCCAAATTTTTAGAACTCACCCAAAATTGGATTCCTGGTTTTACCTGACTTAATTAATTACTTATATTGATATTCTATTTATTTTTGGCTCCATAGTTGTAAGACGAGAGGCGTCACTCATTTTGGCTTCTTCTGAGCTGAGAGAGAGTGACGTGAGTGGGCACAGTATAAGGGACATGAGTTGCTTTTTAGAAGTCAGATGAGGAACATGAGTTGCCTTTTAGAAATCAGTTCGTTTTGAAGTCTGGTTGGGGAAGAACAGGTTGTAAATTCATCTGGGGATGGGTTCTTCTGTGTGAGAAACAAGAACCATGAGTACTGAAAAAATGTTGCAGCAGCTGGAACATGTCACTGTATAGAAGTTCCCTCAGCAGGCTTTAATATTCCCAGTTATCAGGACTGTCAACTTAATATTTAACATTTAGTGTTACAGTTATCCCTCTCCATAAGATACAGTTTAATGATTTAATATCATCTGATCTTGCAAAATCATTTTACTAGTATGACCTCTGTGTGTAATAGAGAAACCTTTAATTCTGTTACTCAGGGCTGGATAATCGTACTAGCAAACACCAACCCTACCTGTAGGTTAGGAATATCTGTAGGCCTTAAACTAAAAATTTCTGCCTCTGGCAGCTCCTCTTGATAGTCTCTTTTTATAGTTATCAGGCATTCCTTTCTGGGAATCCTTCTTTGTAGCCTCCAGTCTTACTTATTTTGGGAGGCTAACATAATGTGTATAAAAAATTATTATTATTATTATTAATATTATTATTTAAAATGCCCAGGAATGGCTGTATTTTGGTTTTAACTGTCTTTCCTAAGTGTTTATCATGAAACAGTCAAACTGACTTTTGTTTCTATCTATTGTTAACAGTCAGCTGAGCTTTTATGGGAGTCATTCCTGGGGAAACTTGAGAGCAGCTTCTCAGTTCTGCTAGTGCCATTTGCGCTAGGTGGGTCCAGGTCTTGCTTGACCATGTGGCTACCCTTGGAAGCATCAGGGATGTCTCCCTTCTCTGATGACTCTCCTCTTCTTAGCAAATGCACTGATTGGCTTTCTGTTCTCCAGGGGTCTCATTAATCTCCCTAATTGGGAAGATATGAGGCCCAGAGTTGCAAAGGTCTTTGAGAAGTCCCTTGTTCCCTGGATTCAGACTGACTCAGAGGGCAAGAGCCAAATATTGGTTTTCTTGTCCCTTTTCATGTAACTTTAATATAAATCCTAATCTTAATCATCCAGCAAATAAATTTTAACAGCCTTATATTAAGAGTACTGGGCTTTAATGTCTATAACTTTATAATTATTTATCTTTTTTATTAACTGGGATCTGTATTATTCTGTCTGTCTTGTAGGTGATGACTTATTATCTTAAATTAACCCATGTTGTGTTCTTAAAGCAACACTTCTGTAAAACACTAACAAGGAATCTTTAGATCACTTATAAGGAAATTACAAAATAAAATTTTTTAACAAGAGTAAAAATACTTAGTTCGTGTAATAGCTACCCTGAAGTTTTAAGCTGAGTTATACATTATATCCCCTGTTTGAGATCCTAGAAATCTTGACAGAAAAAAAAAAACAACTTTTGAACATAACTTTAAATGAAATAATATCTGACCTACTGCTTTCGTAGTCATTCTCACATATAGTAAGATGGGACACAGAGCCTTATCTCAGGTAAGGCAGGGCTCTTTATAAAACTTAAGTGTTTTACTTCTAAAGATGATCTTTGTTTTTTTAAATATCATTTTACAAAGATTACATATATTATTTGAGGTCACATGAACATTAGTTAACACCATATGATATCACATTTAAAACATGAATTTAAGAAAGGCTGAAAGTTTTTAACCTTTATATAGATTAGACTCTCATTAACATAAAAATACATTTAAATTGTTCCCCAATGTAAAAAGTAACATACAACTTTACATATCTTATTGATAAGAAGTAAATGAATGCCCAATATATTTTTTTACCATACAACTTCAGAACACCAGCTTGAAATAATGCTCTTTTAAAGTTTCTACCTTAGAGATTCGTATACCTGAAAGATATGAGCACATTAATAGCATCACAATTACATTGAAGTTTCTACATTAACCAAGTTTAGCTTTTAAATAAATGGCAGTACAGTGCTCTAAAATAACAGTTCTTATTTAATCATTTGTTTAATTTTTATGGTTGCTTGCTCTAGAAAAAATAAAACTTAATAAACACAATGTTATGGGTAAACTTATGTTTTAAGAAATTTTTGTCTCTTTAACACATGACTGATTATTACAATCTTATACAGACATTAGTACAAACTTATACAGACCTTAGTAAATCAATCAGATATCTAACAAAAGTACTCATGAATGAGTAATCCCATATCAAATTTACTTTACTTATTTATCAATATATTAGACAAATATATTGAACAGTGTAAACCATTTTTTTGTTGAAGGAAAAGTCTTAGAACCAAGGCATATTAGAACATTTGTAGACATTAATATTTTATTAGATTTTTGAACACCTAGAAAAACTTGTAAGCTTAAATTTAAAGACATTTATTTTTATCTCTTTATCCAATTTAAATTCAACTATTTAAATCACTTGAATTAAAGATCTTTGGATCCACTTTTTAAAATTTGTTTTTATGAGCGTTTTTGTTTTAATGAGTGCTCTTTATAAATGTTAATTTGTGTATCATATATATGATATACGGACAAATGAATATATAGACATACAACACATACCAAAATTGTGCACACATAATAATAGTAAAGGCCTTGTAGCTTTTCCAGGTGAAATATCCATTGCAATGTTTCAAAAACTACACAGTTAGTCAAAGATAGAACTGGTCAGAAAAACATCATCCTAGGTCTTTAGGATCAAAATCATGAGCTCAAAAAAAATAAAGAATCTAAGGAAAAAATAAGAGTCCTAGAAAAATTGACTGGCCATTAATTAGTAAATACCATACAATTTAATTTTTTTTAGGCCTCAGATCACTCTCCTACTGAGCTTGCAGGCCTCTTTCATTTGCCATTCAACATAAGTCCTGGCTGAGGTCTGGAAGGAGCAGGAAAAAGCTGCTATTCTGAGCAGACACCTCAGGCCTAAGGCATTTCAACCATAATTTTCAGGTTCAGATGTTGAAAATTATAATACAATTTTAAGACAAAATTCACAAAATTTTATGATACAAGTTTAAGACACAGTTTACAAAATTTTACATCTTTATATCTTGTTTTGTCAACAGATACCATACTATGATTTACTATCCTTGTCCAAATTAATGCACTGGTAGACACAGTGACATTTTCCCAGGCTACCCAATTAAAAATTGGTGAAAAAAAAGCCTGAATGATTGGGAAGTTACTTGCCAACTTGGAAGTAGAGTTCTCTAGTTTTCCATCCTAAGTATTTAAGTTCTCTGGCATGAATTATCTGAAATCATAAACTAAACAATTTCCTAAACCCGACTTTTAACTGCAAGATTGTGCAATGCTTCAAAAACCCATTCAGATGCCAGATTGTTACAATAAAACATCATCATTTAGATACACATTCAGCTAAGATCATTCCCAAGAAATGATTTATAATATCAACACATTATTGCACATGTCTTAAAGGGCCAGAAACAAAGACACAAGACAGACTGAAAGGAGCTCCAGACTATGGCTTACAGACAGAAGCCTTTAAACCAGAGCAGATAAAAGAAAAATCTCCTACACCAGTGGCACCATAGATTTTCCCACAAGGGAACCAGATGTTTTCACAGAGGGACAACCTGAAATGTAAAATCAAGGGTCTCCATGGTGACTTTACTGTATTTAGTGTCCCCTTTTTCTTTTTCTCTTTTTTAAGAAAACAGAGATGGCAAAATCCTTACAGTGCAGGGAAGGAAGTAGGTAATTCTCTGAAGCAACAGGGCTTGGGCAGCTGCTGGAAGTCCCTCAGTCCCTCCTTTCACTTACAGGATTAGCTCCTCTTGTTCGGTTCCACCCCAAGCACGCTCCGTCTCCTAACATTTCAGTAGTCAGCTCTCAAAGAGTTCCGGGGTGTGGGGGGTACCAAAAATTGTAACTTAAAGTTTGGTTCCTGATTTTGAAGCCAATTAATACCAATTTAATAATGAGGACAGGGTTTGAGAAAAAGAAAAAGGGAGATTTACTGCTTTGCTAACAAAGGAGAAAAACAGGGGTCTCTGCCCAATGGTTGTGATTCTATCGATCTGAAGGGACAAGGGGTTTTAAGGAGTTTTACGTGTTAACCTGGGAGATACTCAGTTCTTAGGTCCCCAGCAGGCATTGCCCTCTGCAGTGGGTGTGCTCCAGGCAGCCAGCTAGGGGTTTCTCTCATCCTGCTTAACAAAGGGTATTAAAGTTCATCACAGTTCTTTAAAACACAGTCCAAATGGGTGTCAGTTTACTTGCTTTATTACCCATTTTCAGTTAAGTTTTACCACAGAAATCACACAACAAAACACACTAAAACAAACCAAAAAAAAAAAAAAAACATATGAAACACAGAACAAAACACACAAAAAAACAGAAAACCAGCGCAGAAACAGAAAAACAGAGGAACTATGCAACGTCTTGCTAAAGCTCTGGGATAGGAGCTCCTGCGTGCCCATTGGCACCTCTCTATGCTTTCAGAGGAATTCCCTACAGAACATAACAGAGGACAGAATGATTCTCGTTACTGTACCAGACAGGAGTATATGTGTGTCTCCCCAGGACACCACTCTGTCATCAGAAGAGATCTCCCTTAACCGGATATCAGATGTTATATAGGCGCCAGTTACCTATGGAGGCCTCCTCCACCATGTGCTTGCTAATAGTTTTAGGGCGGTGGTTCACTGCAGTGCTCCCTGGACCAAAATCTCACACCAAGGCCTTGGAAATTGCCTCTTCATGCCGGAGCCCTGGAGGGAAGGCCAGCTTCAGAATTTCCAGTAGTCTGGTCTTGTGATCTATTGGGGCAGGGTCATCTCGATGGGAAACTACAAAATATTACACCAGGATGCAAGAAAAGACCACTGACTCCAATTAAAATCAAATTAAGGCAAGCTTACTATTTCAAAGTGGATCCAAAGATCTTTAATTCACGTGATTTAAATGGTTCGATTTAAATTGGATAAACAGATAAATATAAATGTCTTTAAATTTAAACTTACAAATTTTTCTAGGTGTTTAAAAATCTAATAAAATATTAATGTCTACAGAAGGTCTAATATACCTTTGTTCTAGGACTTTTTCTTCAACAACAACAAAAAAAATGGTTTAAACAGTCTCCTACTCTAAGCCATTTTCTACCATCAATGGACCCTTCAGGGGGAAACCATGGACACAATTCTCCTATGTATGAAAAGAATAATTTTAAGTCCTTTTTCTTAACATGTGCCCCCTATGTCTTGAGGGCCTCCTTGAGGCCTGACAAAAACAAATCATGTGACGAAACTGCTTGTCCCATGGTGGGTCACTCACCATGTGTCATCCCCACTCTCCTCCTGGATCTGTCTTTCGGTGGTGTCTGCTGAGGCAATCGCAAGCTCCGCTTTTTTAAGTCTTCCCTGAGGACAGGTTTCCCCCTCAGTCAAAGGCTCGAGCCCCTTTTGATCCTCAGGCAGAGGATCAAAAGGCATCTGTCATGATGGCCTTCATTGGGCAAGCTGCCCTGGATATTAAAAGAAAGTTACAACTCTTAGAGGGATCACAAGATATGACTTTGGGAGATTTAGTCAGAGAAGCCGAGAAAGTATACTATATGAGAGAAACAAAGAGAAAGAAAGGGAGCAAAGGGAAGATGAGAGATGCAAAAGACAGACTAAGGCATTGACTAAGGTCCTGGTCACAACAATAAATAGGCCAGAAATTAACAAACAGGAAGACAGGAACGGAAACCTGGACGCACGCCAGAGGCCACAATGGAGTTTAACTCAGCATTAAAAAATGACAAAATCATAGAATTTGCAGGGAAATGAATGGCATTAGAGCAGATTATGCTAAGTGAAGGAAGCCAATCCCTAAAAATCAAATGCCAAATGTCTTCTTTGATATAAGGAGAGTAACTAAGAACAGAGTAGGGATAAAGAGCATGAGAAGAAGATTAACATTAAACTGGGATGAGAGGTAGGAGGGAAAGGGAGAGAGAAGGAAAATTACATGGAAATGGAAGAAAACCGTCAGGGTTATACAAAATTACGGACAAGAGGAAGTGAGGGGAAAGGGAAAAATACAAGGGGGAAAAATAAATTACAGTATAGGGGGTAGAGAGAGAAGATGGGAGGGGACGGGAGGGGAGGGGGGATAGTAGAGGATAGGAAAGGCAGCAAAATACAACAGACACTAGTATGGCAATATGTAAATCAATGGATGCGTAACTGATATGATTTTGCAAACTATATACTGGATAAAAATGGGAGTTCATAACTCACTTGAATCAAAGTGTGAAATATGATATATCAAGAACTATATAATGTTTTGAACAACAAACAACAAAAGTTAAAAAAACACATGGAGAACTATTTCAACAAAAAATTGACTAGATTTATAACTCCAATTCTACATAATGCAAAAGGCAAGTCCAATTATACACCATGCCTCCTCTGAAATGCTTGTATGTCTATTCATTTTGGGTTATTTTTCTCCATTATATTAGGATTAGGAGTCAGAATATAGAGTCTAGTAGGGTATGGGTTAGTGGGAGTGATTCAGTATTTCGAATGAAAATTAGGAAAATCAATCCAATGTTTATGCAAATATGTGCTAAAATAATCATCCCACTCTCATCAAGAACAATGCCTTGACATTACCTTCGCCCCAAGTTAGACACAATTAGAGGAGAAGAGTTAGAAAATGTATAAATACTTATCTGGAATGGAATATGCTCAGGAGTTCACAACTTTGTGGGTGGTAGAAGAGTTTCCAAAAGTAAGGGACAGGGTAAACACTTCACAAACATGGTGCTCTGCTGACCGGAAGACTTATGAGAAACTGCCTCTGAGTTTGGGCACTGGATATATATGTTGTAGTCAGGAGCTTTAGCTTCCTTTGCAGTGAGACCATCAAAGCTGGGTCTGCATCTATGTAACCTGGAGCACATGTTTTCTTATTCTTTAATGAACATGAGGCAGTAGTGCAGAATTCTCTCTTTGTATGTAAACTGTGGCCAATGGGGGCTAAGTGTCTTCCTGTGTGGACTCTGAAGCCATGTGGTCATCCTCCATTTTTCATGGTCTTTCTAGCTGCTGCAATGGGAGTTTGGTGTTTCCTTCACGAAATACAAGTAGTTCAACTGGGACACAGTGCTGGAGGGAGTTCTGTCATGTGTGGTGGGTCAGGGTCTGCCAGGAGAATGCACCAACCAGTCTTATATCCAACATAGACTTCCCCCTTGTCCCTAGCAACTTGATTCTGAACATTGCCCTGAAACCTCTCCATATAACAAGATGCCTTTACATGCAAGGGTCTGCTGGCTGCACCATGTCAGTCAAAAGCCATTTGGAAGCCAATGGCCAATCCACATGACACCAACACAGATGTTTAATCACACACCTGCCCACCACTGTTCTAGGCCCACTACTCAGCAAATTCCAACTTACTGGCATCTCTGTTCTACACCATTTTCATGAAACCCAGTGATTCAAGGCACTGTCTGGTACACTCATTATCAGCAACAGGACATCCAAAGGTTCTCCAGTGCCACCTGGTCATGGGAATTTCAAAAATTTCATGGTATTTATCTAGCCATTTTTCAAGTATCAAGTTGGATGCACTGGTTTTTCAATTCATTCAGGAACCATTAAATGGTGAGGATGAAAGCTCTGGAGAACTCTAAAAGGCAACGCTTCCCAACGAGTGGCCAAAATGTCACATGAAGCCTGACCCATTGATGTCTACTCAATGTGAGTTCAATATGTGTTTTGACTCTTTACTATGGTTGCCAAGTCTTTCAGAGTAAAATCGTCTTATATCCTGGTGGAGATTCCCAGTGCACTGTGGAAAGACACCCTGAGACTAGATCTCAGTTTCCAAGGGCGACTCTCATGTGTGGCCTCCTAAAATCCCACCAAAATTAATGGCAATACTTCCCTGAAGTCAGTTCCAGAACTCAGTCTCTAAGGGGAATCACACCAGAGTTCAGGTCCAGGTGTACCCAGTCATCTCTTCCAACCAGCACACAAATGACCACAATTAAAACCAAAACACTGCCACATGGCCCTCATCATCTTCCATATAGACACTCATCGTAACCTCTGAATGGAATTTTCCATGAGGGGCGAAGCCCA
The DNA here is from genome assembly GCF_048772815.1 of Callospermophilus lateralis. Lineage (NCBI taxonomy): Eukaryota > Metazoa > Chordata > Mammalia > Rodentia > Sciuridae > Callospermophilus > Callospermophilus lateralis. The sequence goes on from NW_027517205.1 coordinate 448,342, forward strand.
AGACAGTTTCCAAAATAAACTCCCTTGCCCCTCATTTGCCTAAAGTCAGGGTGACCTAGACACCCTTCCTGTGAACCAGGAGTGATCAAATAGGCCTGCCGTTAATACTGTTCTGATTCTCCAATTTAATCCTACTGATTGTCGGGTATAAATCCTTTATGTGAGTTGGAGGCAATAGAACACCCAAGCACACATGGGATCTTTCTTAAGATCTATCACCTTCTGAGAATCAAAGCCCCAACCTCACACAGGGCCAAGAGGCTGATTCAGACACATCTCTTTCCAAAGCAATTAAGCAAAGATCCACAGGTGATGCCCATTCATTTCCATTTGAAAAATGTTTTCTTCAGGCTTCAGAAAGGGGTGGCCTGAGGCAAATACCTTCCTGACATTCAGGGCAACATAACCATAGGTAAGCAAATGGGCCAAAGCAAGGTTTTTAAACTGAGACTTTACTGGTTACACTGATATCTGAGTTTTCTGAGATGTTCCCATTCCCTTCAGCTATCCATTACATGGCCATGTAACAGATTTTGGATGTGGTACATATCTTGGCCACAAAACCATGAGCCTATTCTGGAGAGAGGCCAGAAATCAAGATGTGTAGAGGACCTTAGGAAGATAGTAGGTGTTGCCCATCCATAAGGCAAGCCACAGTCCATTTATAAAGTGGGCAGGATGAATGCTGGGAAGCTTCCAACTAGACAGGAAACCTCCATTGATGCATTCTCTTTTCTAAAGACTACAACCACGAACACAGTGGATACACAGACATAGAAACACTCGCCTTGCCAAACGACTTCCTAGAAACAGTCAACTCCAAACCATACAAACCACCATTCCTACCTATTTTCAGAACATGAGACAAAACCACAAACTCACATCCACATCCACAAAAGCACCTCCTTCCCCCAAGTAGGTCTGTGACTATCTGGAGTGTCCTCTGACTGGTGGGCCATACTATGTTGCCCCAAAATGGCCTGGCCTGTCTCAGATCTGTTCTTCTTGGCCCACTCTACGAAGTTGTCAGCAGGCAGCATTGAGCCAATACCTGCTATCTAGGGAAAGGCCCCTTTTCTGAGCTCTACTGGCATTTGGCCATCCTCATATCATTAGGTACCAAGAAAGACTGACTCTGTCCTTGGGAAATCCAAACAAGTTCGACCACTGGGACTGGGACTGGGACTGGCTCTGGGTGCCTGGCTTCTTGGATCCCAATTTCAGAGAGTTACATCACCAACGAAGTTAGGTAGGTCACCTCCTTCAGGAACTGAATGAGATCACTGCCTTGGCAACCACTTTGTCCTAACAGTTGCTTTCATGGGTCTCATGAGATGGAGGCTGCCCCTACTTCCTGTGACACTTTGACAAGTTTGAATGGTATATCAACAATGGCCACCCGGGAACACCTCTCCACGCAGGTCTGGTTTGGTCCATCTTCTCTACATTAAGAAAAGAGAGGCTGATTCATACACATCCCTTCGTTATCACAAGGTGTTTGCCATGGAAGATGGCTTTTGCTCTCTCAGGTCCTTCATAGCTGCCTACATCTTCTCCAGGGATCATTTCTGCATAGAAATTTGAGGTTCTCAGCAGGTGTAAGATCCCCTACATTCCTGTATTGTAAGATGAACTCTGTCCCTGCTCTTTTGTAATGTTAGATTGAGGCAAGAGTGTATGGTTAGGGATAATAACAGGATCGATTTGGTTTAGGAATCATTCTGTGGGATGAATAATGGTATTGGGAACCTGCAATATTTATAGGAATACAGAGGTGAAATATAAGTATGTAAACAGAAATCTAGGTGAGATTTGAAGCTCAGAAGTGCATTGGGCAATTGATTGCGATACATAGCTTTAAATTACGTTCTGCACACATGTCTCAGATAAGTCGATATACAATGCCATAGGACTTGTACCTTGGATGATTGAATGTAGAGGAGAACATCCACTCAAACAGGGATAATCAATAGGATCAGGAAGATAGTCAGTAGATTTTGGAACAAGGGTGAATTTAGTATTTGTACCAAAAGTTCTTTAGCAATTGGGTTTTGGTTAGAGAGTGAATATCAATGTCAGCACATGTGAAGGGTCAGTCACAATGATGAACTGGGGAAAATATGTAGGAAAGCCGATATCAATAGAGACATTAGGAAAACAGGCAAAGTACAGGGTGAGTGATAGTATTAGACATTTTCAACAGTTTTGAGGTTGAATATATTAGGAAGAAACAAATATGTAGTCACCGATAGGATTGACATTTGAGAGCGTTATGCAAGCTGGACATGGATGTTTTTAGTAATCCATGTTCAGTGTCCATTTAGGCTTTGGTACAATCACACGTGTGAATTTTGCATTTTGCGTCCAGAATATTACTGTGATAACATGCATATTTAGATTAGGTGACATGAGTATTTCTTCCTCTATTACTGGGAGCAATATTTTGAAAACGTATAAATTAGTATTGGGGGTACAAAGAGGTGTACCCTGTGTCTATGAATATAGATAATGCATGAATAGACCATACTGTGAATAAATAATATAACTGGTTCCACTTTAAATCATGGATTGAATTGATATCAGAAAATATATAAGAAATCTTATATTGATATACAATCATTCATTCCAAACAGTTATACATCTAATTGTGAAATGATAGTTATGGTTTATCATGAAGGGTGTGTGAGTTTTGCTTAAACAATTATAAAGAAAATCGGAAATAATATGTTTGGAAAGAACTCTCACGAATAGACCAGTTAAGAAACCTGGAGTAATGCATGTGTTCTGAAGCAGGAAGTGATTGAAAGTGAAACAAATGCCTATAAATTTGCCAACTTGTGCAAGAAATATATACCCTCTGATGTGCATAAACTGAAGAAATAGTAATGTACCAGTGTTGAATAAAAATGAACATCAAAATACAAATCATGTCCCATAAGAGTCTACTTGCATTGCTGTTAAACTGGGGCAGTTACTGTAGAAATATTAGGATAATGCCGCAGTCTTGCTGGGCACAATCATGAGCCACTTGTCAAAAGAAACTAACTTTATTTTTAAAACCACACACGCCAAACAAAACAGCCTCTCAGGAAAAACCCTCAGAGCCCCAACTGCCACCACTGGCTTCCCAAAAGCCTCTTCCTCCCACACAAGCCTCTCTCCACCTCCCACAATCCTCCTGCTCTTGAGGCTGATTGGCTAGGTCATGTGGGCAAAGCCAAATAAGTCCCCTAATGAGCAACTCCGTGGTCTGAAAGGGCAGGGAAACAGCCCAATGAGCATCACCGCAGAGGAGCCAATCAGCTAGATGTTGCTGTGAGCCAATCATCAGCCAGCAGCTGGAAGTTTGCTGGCTTCTGGAATTTTGCTGGGGCCCCTTCGGATGTGGCTCTCAACATCTCCCCCTCTCTGTTTAAAAAACACACATGTGGCTTAGGGACAGTGCCTGCCTTAGGTTGTCCAATAGTACATATGGTCCTTACCCGTTAAGTTGGTACCATTGCAATTGGATCTTACCCATCACTGACTACCGGTCCAGTTTACAGCAACACCTGTGGAGAGGTCTTTGTACCACCGGGGGGTGGTGAGGTTCTTTGCCTCACCTCTAATGGCCCCCAAACATTAGCTGGACGATAATGACACACAGAAGAGAGGAAGATACACCAAGCCAATTGACAGCTCCTTTTGGAAAAATTGTACCACCGATGACATCATCAGCAAATATACCCGAACACTACCACAAGTCTCTGCACAAACAGGTAGTTTACAATGCATACAGGAGAGTTCTCAATGTGTCTAGGCAAGTTCTGCAAGCATTTCAGTGATGGCTATTGCAGAAGCTGTAGATTGGTTTTATCTTTGATTTCACCAGCACTGGGATGAAGATAGGAATTCTGGCAATAATGGCTAAAGAAAAATTATGTAACATTCCAGAAGGCACTGAAAGAAAACAATTTTCTTAACTATTTACATTGTCTTGAAGATAATTATTAAATATAATGAAAAGGAAAGGTGAAAGAAAGGAAACAGATCTGTTAACCTCCTTTTTTTCAAATTTTAAAACAAACCTCAACAGCTCTTTACCCAATTTAAATTAAACCATTTAAATAATGTGAATAAAAAAATATTTGGATCCATTTTTTTTATGAGCGCTCATCATATATCATATATGGACATACGAACATTCAAACATATAACACAAAACACAAGTGTGCACACATAATATAATACATACAACACATAACCTAATAGTAAAGGCCTTATAACTTTTTACACGTGAAATCTCCATTGCAATGTTCAAAAACTCTTTTGTCAAAAAATAGAACTGATCAGCAAAACATTAAACTAGGTCTGTATGAGCTCAAAAAACAAAATAGAATGTGGGAAAGGGCAATAATAAAATAGATAATGAAAAAAGCATCCTGGTTCTATCTCAGATGTAAGGATAGTCAAACTGGAATTTTGGATATCAGCTGATAAGGCCTTGAGTCAAATCATCTTCTTTTTGGATGTGCCCTGATATGTCTTATAAAGAATAGATCTTTTCTGTCCCAGATTAGACTTTTTATATTGGAAAGTAAAGAGAAAACAGTAGAGAAAGGAGAAATCTTACCAGCAACTTTAAGGGATACTATAGCATTAACTATATACTGACTATCGGAAAATAAATTAAATACAGAATATTTAAATATCTCAAAAGCTTGTAATACTGCATTAAGCTCTACCTTTTGAGCTGATTGTTTGGGTACTAAAAATTTATAAGTTTTATCAGGTATAACTATTGCTGCTGTACCATTATTTGATACATCAGTGAATATATTTGAAGCATTCATGATAAGTGTTTTTCTTCTCAATTTTGGAAAAATTACAGGATGCGATGACCAAAAAGAAAATAAAGGGTTAGATGGTAAGTGGTTATCAAATGAAACATTAGATTGGACCATGATTATTGCCCAAGAATTTAACTCATTAGCTAACTCATCAATTTGATTCAGAGTATATGGAGTAAAAATTTTATTGGAAGAAATTCCAAACACTCCCTTTGCTGCTTTAATTCCTTTGAGTATTAATTATCCTAAAGCCTCAGGATACCTAGTAAGAATAGTGTAAGGAGAATAAGATAAATGTATCCATAATAATGGACCTTCTTGCCAAAATACTCCTGTAGGAATATTTTTTGTTGGTAGTACAATAAATAATAAAGGCAAACTTATATCAATTCTATCCAAATGCATATTTTCCATATATGTTTCCATATATGTTTCATTGATTTTTATTGCCTTTCTTGCTTCAGGTGTTAACATGCAGGGTGAATTTTTATCTGATAGACCTTTTAGGATATCAAATAAAGGTCCCAACTCTCCTGTTGGTATACCTAGATAAGGCCTTATCCAATAAGCCCATGGTTCCTTTGGGAAGAGGTCCTTTTACCCCTGTGGGAATGATTTGAACTCCCATCTCTGGAGTTAGTACTGATCTGGCAGAGGCACAGATGTCCAACACTGTGCTCCCTCTGGTTTGTCTGATGAGGGATCTGATGGACAATGTGTCCTGGGCACTACCCTGTTGGGGTTGCTGGGTTCCTCCAGTGCTCTGTATATTTGTGGTTTGGGGCCCCGGAGCATTGGAACCCCCTGTCCATTTATTTGGCAATTGAGCCCAATGCCTTTCTCCATGATATCGTGGATAAACACCTGGTCCTTGTTCATTTTTTGATAATTGAGTACCCTCTATGGTGGTTTGAGAACAGCACTCATTAGCCCAATGTCTCCCTCTATGGCATTGTGGCCAAATACCTGGTATTCTACTCCTTTGATAACTAATATTGTTAAACCCTCCTTCTATGGGCCAATTACTTTTAAAATGTCCTGTTTCTTCACATTGGTAGCATGTTCTTGGTCTGGCATCTAAAGCCTGTTTTACTGTAGCTGCCACAATTTGCCCTTGTTCATTAATGTATCTGGCAACTAAAGCCTGTTTTACTGCAGCTGCCATGACTTGCTCTTGTTCATTAATGTCTCTACATAATTAAATCAATGTGTTTAAATCTTCATTTTTCCATGGTCTAATGATATCTCTGCAACAACGATTCGCTTGCTCATAAGTTGTTTTAGTAATGGCATTGCTTGTTCTGTATTCCCAAAAACTCTGGTAGCTCTTTGAATAAGCCTATCTACAAATTCAGCATAAGGTTCATTAGCTCCTTGTATTACCTTAGATAATTGACCTTGTAAACCTCCATGTTCTTGTAAAGTCTTCCATGCCTTAATTGCATCTACACCAATTTCTGCACATACACCATGATCATATGCAATTTGCTGTGGCTGATCTTCATAAGGTCCCTTTCCTAACAACATATCTAGATTTCTCTGAGGATAACCAGCTCCTGCATTTCGCCTAGCTGTCTCCTTTCAACATTCCTCATTGGCAACCTTCCATAACATGCATTGTCCTCCATTTAGCACAACATTACACATATTAGCCCAATCCACTGGCTTCATGTTCAAGTTGTTAATGGATTCGACCATGATTACATTGAAGGGTGCTTGAGGACAATAGGTTGTTACAGCCTCTTTTAGCTGCTTCACTGTTTTGAAATTTAAAGCATGGTAAACACGCTGCCCTCCTCCCTCAAATACAGGGCATGTTAATATTTGAGATCTTGTCTCAGGATCCTAACTATCAACTGCGGGAGTTGGGGGCCTCCCAGCATAAGAAAGTGGCCTTGTTAGTTGGACACTTATGTCATCTGGTGATAGAAAGGTGTTAGTAGCAGTCTCCTGTTGTAAATTTCCCCTGATGTTTTTTACTGTTTTACACTTTCTTTCTCTGTCTAACTAGCTTTAGAGGCCTTCTCTTTTACTTGAATTTTTTCCTCTGTCTGACTAGTTCGAGAGACGTTCTCTTTTACTTGAATAGTTTCCTCTATCTGACTAGCTCGAGAGACCTCTTTTACTTGAATTTTTTCTTCTGTCTGACTAACTTGAGACACCTTCTGTTTTACTTGAATCAATATGTCTTCTTCTTCCTCTACCATTGACTGAACTGAAGGCTTTGAACTAAGCAAACAAGATATGAATGTCCACAATGGCAATGTGCCAACTGGCAGAATCCCTGGGCTTTTCTTTTCTATTCTTTTTAAATCTGCACCATGATGGTTCCATTGTGATATATTTAACAACTTCTCCTTAAAAAGCCATGGTCTACATTTTTGTATTGTATCAACAATTGCCATGACTGCTCTTGATTTTACTGGGATGCCTCCTTCCTCTAACAATTTACTTAACACTTTTTTGGTTTGTTTTTTACTAATTTTTGATCCCATATTTCTACTATAATACAAACCAACAAGATAACACCAAACAAAAAAAGAGATAGAACGAAATAAAAATGGAACAACAAAAAATTATTATAGCCTTTCTCCCTATCTGTTCCTCAGACACAAATAGTTTTTCCTCAGATGTGAGCAGTTTTTCTTCCATCTCACTCATCTCCAGGGACAGGCAACTTAAAACAAAATAGGAATCATAAAATGGCTACCCATCCTCTCGCCCTGCCCTCAAGAGCGAGCAGTTTACCTTATCAGTTACCCTCAGTCGCTCCCCATATGAGCCACCAAATGCCGCTGTCTGGCTGGGCACAATCAGAATCCACTTGTCAAAAGAAACTAACTTTATTTTTAGAACCACACACGCCAAGCAAAACAGCCTCTCAGGAAAAATCCTCAGAACCCCAACTCCCAACACCAGCTTCCCAAAAGCCTCTCCCTCCCACAAAAGCCTCTATCCACTTCTCACAATCCTCCTGCTCTTGAGGCAGATTGGCTGGGTCACGTGGGCAGAGCCAAAAAAGTCCCCCAATGAGCAGCTCCATGGTCTGAATGGGCAGGGAAACAGCCCAATAAGCATCACCACAGAGGAGCCAATCAGCTAGATGTTGCTGGGGCTGCTGTGAGCCAATCACAAGCTGGAAGTCTGAAAGGCGGGGAAACATCTCAATGAGCATCTCCAATGAGCATCACCACAGAGGAGACAATGAGCTAGAAGTTGCTAAGGCCGCTGTGAGCCAATCATCAGCCTGCAGCTGAAAGTTTGCTGGCACCTGGAAGTTTGCTGTGGCCCCTTCGGCTGTGACTATCAACAGGATACGTATGCACCATTCACTGAAGTTAGTTTTCAGTAATAGAAAACAAATATGAATTTCAGGTGGATGAATATTTCTGAAAATAATCTTGTGAAAAGTTGATTATAAATCCACATACTTGAACATGAATGAATTTAGGGAGTGTAAATAAGACACATATATTTCATATTTTGAAAAATCTGGAGAGTGTGTATGTGTGTATACACACACACACACACACACACAAATTTTAAAATGTAGCAACATATATGCCAATCCAAATTCACCATGAAATATACATCATTCACAGATCTAAAAATATTCAATTTACTTAACAGGGATTTATGTATAATGTTGTTCTCCTAGGAAGCTCACCCATAGGTTCAATTTTCAGTTCCAACAGCATCTAGGAGGAGTGATCTCTTCTCAAAATTTGTATCTGCCAAATCAGCTACCGCACAAAAATATACACGTGATAAAAGGTAGGATTCTTTATGTGCATATAAAATAGATGTGCTGAATAGTCTACAGTGAAAGGGAGACAGGAATTCACATATTTGTTAACTTTAAAAACACATGGAGGACTATTTCAATTAAAAATTGACTAGAATTATAACACCTACTTGCAAAAGGCAAGTCCAAATATATACCATGCCTTCTCTGAACAGCTTCTATTTCTTTTCTGTTAGGATTCTTTTTCTCCATCATATTAGGATTAGTAGTCAGATTCTAGTACAGTATGGGTTAGTGTCAGGGATTCAGTATTTCAAATGGAAAATAGGAAAATGAATCCAATGTGTATGCAAACATATGCTAAACAAAAATCTTTCCACTCTCATCCAGAAAAATGCCTTGACATTACCTTCGCCCCAAGTAAGACACAATTAGAGGAGAAGAATTAGAAAATCTGTTAATACATATCTGGAATGGAAAATGCTCAGGAGTTCACAACCTTGAAGGTGGTAGAGGAGTTTCCAAAAGTAAGGGAAAGGGTAAACACTCCAGAAACATGGAGCTCTGCTTGCCTAAAGACTTCTTGAGAAACTGCCTCTGAGGTTGGGCACTTGAAATATACGTTGTTGTCAGAAGCTTTAGCTTTCTTTGTAGTGAGACCATCAAAGCTGGGTCTTCATCTATGTGACCTGGAGGATGTTGTTTCTTATTTTCCTAATGAACATGTGGCAGCAGTTCTGAATTCTCTCTTTGTAGGTAAACTGTGGCAACTTGGGGCTAAGTGTCTCCCTGTTTGGACTGTGAACCCAGTTGGTAATCCTCCAGTTTTCGTGGTGTTTCTTGCTGCTGCACTTGGAGTTTGGTATTTGCTTCTTGAAATACAAGGATTTCAACTGGGGCACAGTGCTGGAGGGATTTCTGTCACATGTGGTGTGTCAGGGTCTGCATATAAATGCACCAACCAGGCTTCTATCGCACATGCTTGCCCCCTTGACCATAGCAACTTGATTCTGAACATTGCCCTGAAAAATCTCCATATAACAAGATGCCTTTACATATAAGGGTCTGCTGGCTGCAGCATGTCAGTCACAAGCCATTTGGAAGCCAATGGCAGATCCACATGGCCCCAACACACATGTTTTATCACACACCTGCACATCACTGCTCTAGGCCCCAACTCAGCAGTCTCCAAATTACTGGCATCTCTGTTCTACACCATTCTCATGAAACCAAGTCAATCAAGGCACTGTCTTGTACACTCATGATCAACATCATAAGATCCAAAGTTACTCCAGTGCCATCTGGTCATGGGAATTTAAAAAATGTCATGGTACTTATCTAGCCATTTTTAAAGGATGAAGTTGGAGGCACTGTGGGTTTAAATTTATTCAGGAACCATTAAATGTTGAGGAAGTTTATTTCAATGAAAGTTCTGGAGAACTCTCAGAGGAAAGTCTTCCCAAAGAGTGACCAAAAAGTCACATGAAGCCAGGCCCATTGAGGTCTACAATATGAGGTCCATGTGAGTTTTGACTCTCAACTATTGCTGCCAAGTCTTTCAGAATGAAATCATGTGATATCCTGGCTGAGATTCCCAGTGTTCTGTGGAAAGCTACCCTGGTCCAAGATCTCAGTTTCCAAGAGCGACTCTCATGCATGGCCTCCTAAAACCCCAACACAATTCATGGCAATACTTCTCTGACGTCAGTTCTAGACCTCAGTCTCTAAGGGTATCACACCAGAGTTCAAGCCCAGGTGGACCCAGTCATCACTTCCAACCACCACACAAATAAACACAATTAAAACCAAAACACTCCCACAAGGCCCTCATCCTCTTCCATATAGACACTAATCATAACCTCTTGCTGGAGTTTTCCATGAGGGGCGCAGCCCAAGACAGTGTTCAAAAGAGCTCCCATGCCACTTATTTTCCTAAAGTCAGCGTGGTTTTTTACCATTTTTGTTTTGGATACACACATGGAATCTTTCTTTAGATCCATGAGGTGCTGAGAATCTAAGCCACAGCATCACACAGGGCCAAGAGGCTGAATCAGACACATCCTTATCCTAAGCAATTAAACAAAGAGCGACAGGTGATGCGCATGCATTTCCATTTGAAAACAGTTTTCATCAGTCTTCCCAAATGGGTGGACTGAGGCAAAGACCTCCTGACATTCAGGTCAACAGATCAATAGGTAAGCAAAAGGCCAAAAGAAGGGTTTTTCCACTGAGACATTACTGGTCACACTGATATCTGTGTTTTCTGAGATGCTCCCATTTCCTTCAGCTATCCAGTACATGGCCATGTCACAGAGCTTGGAGGGGTACATATCTTGGACACAAATCCATAAGACTATTTTGGAGAGTGGCCAGAATTTAGGAAGAAAACATGAACTTAGGAATTTATTAGGTGTTGCACATCTATAAGACAAGCCACAGTCCATTAATAAATCGGGCAGGATGAATGCTGGGAAGCTTCCTTATAGACAGGACACATCCTTGATGCATTCTCTTTTCTAATGTCTTCAACCATGGACACAGTGGAATACATAGATAAAGAAACACTCACCTTGTCAAACGACCTACTATAAAGAGTCCACACCAAACCAAAAAAATCCCGCCTCTTCCACCTATTCTCAGAAAATGAGACAGAACCAAAAACTCACACCCACACCCACAAAGGCACCTCCTTTCCCCAAGTAGGTCTGTGACTATACAGTGTGTCCTCTGAATGGTGGGCCATACTATGTTACCCCAAAATGGCCTGTCTTGTCTCAGATCTGTTTTCTTTGGCCAACTCTGTGAAGTTGTGAGGATCCATTGGTGAGCCACTTTCTGCTTTCTCAGGAAGGGCCCCTCTTCAGAGCTTTTCTGGCATTTGGCCATCCTCACATCAGTAGGTACCAAGAAAGACTGACTCTGTCCTTGGTAAATCCAAACAAGTGAGACCACTGGGACTGGTACTGGGACTGGCTCTGTGTGCCTCGTTTCCTGGATCCCAAGTTCAGAGATTCCATCACCAAGAAAGTGAGGTAGGTCACTTCCTTCAGGAACTGAATGAGGTCACAGCCTTGGCAACCACTTTGTCCTAACAGATGCTTCCAAGGGTCCCATGAGATGGAGGCTGCACCTACTTCCTCTGACATTTTCATAAGTTAGAATGGTATATCAACCATAGGTACTGGGGAACAGCTCTCCACAGAGGCTTGGTTTGGTCCATCTTCTCTACATTAAGAAGAGAGATTCTGATTAGGACACAACCCTTTATCCTGACCATGTTTTTTTGCCATGGAAGATGACTTTTGCCCTCTCAGGTCGTTCATAGCATCCTACACATTCTCCAGGGATTATTTCTACATGGACCTTTGAGGTTCTCAGCAGGTGGAAGATCCATACATTCCTGTATTGTAATACTAATTCTGTCTCTGCTCTTCTGTAAAGTTAGATTGAGGAACAGTGTATGGTTAGGATTAATAACATGTTCAATATGGGTTAGGAATCATTCTGCTTGATGAACAATGTTATTGGAAACCTGCGATATTTACATGAAAATATAGGTGAAATATAAGTATTGAAATATAAATCTAGGTAAGATTTGAATCCTAGAAGGGAATTTGGCCTTTGAGTGGGATACTTAGCTTTGAATTATGTTCTGCACATATGTCTCAGATAAATTGATATGCAATGGCATAGATCCTTGTACCTTCGATGATTGAATGTAGAAGAGAGCATCCAGTTAAAAAAGGGATTTTTGCTAGGATTAGGAATATAGTCGGTAGGATTACGAAGAAGATTGAGTATAGAATATGGACCAAAAGTTCTTTAGCAATAGGGTTTCTGGTAGAGATTGAATATAAATGTCAGCACATGTGAAGAGTCAGTCACAATGATGAACTGGGGAAAAAAGTAGGAAAGCAGATGTGAATAGAGAGTAGGAAATCAGGCAAATTATAAAATGAGTGAGAGGTTTAGACAGTTTCAACAGGGTGAGATTGAAAATGTAGTCTTAGGAAGAAACACATATGTAATCACCAATAGGATTGACATTTGAGAGCATTAGGCAACCTGGACATGGATGTTTTTAGTAATCCATGTTCACTTTTCATTTAGGCTTTGGGACAGTCATAAGTGTGACCTTTGCATTTTGTGTCCAGAATATTACTGTGATAAAATGTATATGTAGATCAGTTGACATGCATATTTTTTCCACCATTTCTGGGAGCAATATTTTGAAGATATAGAAATTATTGTTGGGAGTACACAGATGTGTACCATGTGTCTATCAATATATAGACAATGCATGAATAGACCATACTGTGAATAAATGATATAACTGGTTTCACTTTGAATAATGGATTGAATTGATATCTGAAAGTATACAAGAAATCTTATATTGATGTACAATCATTCATTTAAACCAGTTTTACATCTAATGGTAATATTAGTGTTATGTTTTATCATGACGGGTGTGTCAGTTTTGCTTCAAAAGTGATAATGGAAATCGAAAATAGTGTGTTTGGAAAGAAGTGTCACAAAAAGAGAAGTCAAGAAACATGGAGGAATACATGTGTTCTGAAGCAAAAGTGATTGAAAGCAAAACAAATGTGTATATATTTGCTAAATTGTGGATGAAATATACATCCTATGATGTGCATTAACTGGAGAAATAGTAATGTACCAGTGTTGAATAAAAATGAACGTCAAAATACACATTATATCACATAGGAATCTTCTTGCATTGATGTTAAACTGGGTCAGTTACTGTATAAATATTAGAATTTTATTTTGGTGTTATAATACAATTTATTTTAGCACTAGCATGCCACAGAATGTAGAAGAAAGAGCAATGGATTTTTAGTTATAACACTAATAATCTAGCATTTAATGATCATTTTGGGAGTCTAGAATTTACATAAGGCTATGCAACATAATTTTTTGTATTTAACATTCATAAAATCTTGGAATTTTGGTAATATTTCTCCTTTTTTTATTTTTTCAGTTGTTGATAGACCTTCATTTTATTTATTCATATGTGGTGCTGAGAATATAACCCACTGGCTCACACATGCTAGACAAGCATGTTAACACTGAGTCACAAACCCAGCCCCTCCACTTTTATCTTTTCATCAAACACTCCTCTCCCTCTTCTTTACTCACTTTCTTCCTCATTTTCCCCCTTCTCTCTCTTCCTTTTTCATTTTCCCTCCATAAGTATTTTTATCTCATAGCATTACAAACAGTACTATGCTATGAAATTTACATTTAAAACTGTTTTTTATAGTCATTCTTTTCTTGAGAAAATTTAAAAATTATAACCACCTGATAAATATATTACAATACATTTATTATGCATATGTATCTATATTCATGCATATGTGTTACATATATATATATATATATATATATATATATATACATATATATTTAAAAGTACTTTGATTAGCCTGTTAGAAATAATATAGACCAAGTCTTTCTTAATTCTCAAGTCTTCCAGAATTAACATCTTACAGTGAAAATCAAATAAACATATTTAAGTAAACAGGTATCATTCTTATTTATCAATACTGATAATTTAAGTTTTTTATATCACATTTAGCTGTAATATGGCATATTAACTCTTTTGAATTAGAGAATTTTTTTTTGAACAACCTATTATTTAAGGACCATATGCACTGACATTTTAAATGGCTTTCTTGTGATTTCACTTTCTATCAATTGCATATTAATTGCCAAATACTTATTTTAGTAATTTTCATATTCATAATTGATATAAAGTCAATTGATTAATTCTTTTTGTAAGGAGTTACTAATTACAGTAGGGACAGTATTAATAATTCTAAATCTTTATAAAAATGGTACAAAAATATTTTCATGCAAAATTATGTATAATTGCATGCTCTAAATGTTTGATTGTTGATACATATAATAAAGAGCTTTTGATGAGTCTCTTCCCCAGTAAAACAGAAAATGCAAAGATATAGTTGGGTATGTATGTCCAAACAAACATATGGAAAAATACACATTATCATCTAGAAACTATTAAATAAAAGATGAAAAGAACAATCCAACACATTGTACCAACTTGTCAGATGAGGTAGTATTCTGGAAGAATAGCCTAAGTCTAGACCTGGTCCATGACAAAATATTCACAAAAAAATAAAATATGAAAAATATAGGAAATGCTATGAGTTTTTCTTGAAGGTAAGTGGATTATCCTTTAATCTCAATTATGTGCATTTTTAAAAGCCAGTTTTCTGGTAAAATAAATTTGTGATAGTTACAAGTACACAAAACAAAGTTTCTGCTTAGCAAAATGAATGCATCTCAACTCTTTTTTAGCTGATTTCTTCCCACTCAACTTTAAACCTTTATTTATTTATTTTTTATTGGTTGTTCAAAACATTACAAAGCTAATCCTATATCATCTTTCATACATTTGACTCAATTGGGTTATGAACTCCCAATTTTCCCCAAATACGAGTTGCAGAATCACATCGGTTACACATTCACATTTTTACATAATGTCATATTAGTGACTGTTGTATTCTGCTACATTTCCTATCCCCTACTATCCCCTACTATACCCCCTCCCATCCCCTCCCATCTTCTTTCTCTACCTCATCTGCTGTTGTTCACTTCTCTCCCTTGCCCCACCTTTCCCCAATTTTCCCTACCCCATTGTTTGAAGATGCTATCCTACTTCCATTGCATGCTTTTAGCCCCTTTTTCAAATATAAGAAAGTTGTAATTTTGAGGATTGGTTTCTGTGTCCTCTATTCTGTACCATTGTTCCACCTGCCTATTTTGTTACCAGTACCACGCTGTTTTTGTTACTATTGCTTTTAGTACAGTTTGAACTCTGGTATCACTATACCTCCAGATTCATATTTTCTGTTTAGAGTTGCTTTTGCTATTCTGGGTCTTTTGTTTTTCCATCTTCTAAGATCTTCTTCTCTCTCTCTCTTTAGGGTTCTGTAGTTTTCAGTATATAAAACTTTCACGTCTTTTGTTAGGTTGATTCCCAAGTATCTTATTTTATTTGAGGATATTGTGAATGGAGTGGTTTTCCTCATTTCCATTTCAGAAGTTGTGTTGCTGACATACAGGAATGCCTTTCATTTATGCGTGTTAATTTTATATTCTGCCACTTTGCTGAATTCATTTATTAACTCTAGCCGTTTCATTGTAGACCCTTTGGGGTCTGTTAAATATATTTTCATGACATCTGCAAATAGCGATAATTTAAATACTTCTTTTCCTATTTTTATGCCTTTAATTTTTTTTGTCTGTCTAATTGTTCTGGCTAGTATTTCAAGAACTAAATTGAATAGAAGTGATGATAGAGGGCATCCCTGTTTTGTTCCAGATTTTAGAGGGAATGCCTTCAGTTTTTCCACATTCAGGATGATGCTAGCCTGAGGTTTAGCATATATAGCTTTTACAATGTTGAGGTAAGTTCCTGTTATCCCTAGTTTTTCTAGTGTTTTGAACATAAAGTGATGCTGAACTTTGTCAAATGTTTTTTCTGCATCTATTGAGATGATCATATGGTTCTTGTCTTTATGTCTATTGATGTGGTGAATGGCATTTATTGATTTCCGTATATTGAACAAGCCTTGCATCCCACGGATGAATCTTACTTGATCATGGTGCACAATTTTTTTGATATGCTTTTGTATTCGATTCGCCAGGATTTTATTGACAAGTTTTGCATCGAAGTTCATTAGAGATATTGGTCTGTAGTTTTCTTTCTTTGAAGTGTCTTTGTCTGGTTTCAGGATCAGGGTGATTTATCCTCATAGAATAAATTTGGAAAAGCTCCTTCTTTTTGTTTTTATTGAAATAGCTTGAAAAATATTGGTATTAATTCTTCTTTAAAGGTTTTGTAGAACTCCGCTGTATACCCATCCGGTCCATGGCTTCTTTTGGTTGGTAGTTTTTGATGGCTTCTTTCATTTCTTCCTTTGTTATTGGTCTGTTTAAATTGCGTGTGTCTTCCTGACTCAATCTGGGCAGATCTTATGACTTAAAAAATTCATCGATATCTTCACTATCTTCTATTTTATTGGAGTATAGTGTTTCAAAATACTTTCTAATTATCTTCTGTATTTCTGTAGTGTCTGTTGTGATATTGCCTGTTTCATCCCGTATGTTAGTAATTTGAGTTCTCTCTCTTCTTCTCTTCAATAGCATGGCTGTGGGCCTGTCAATCTTATTTATTTTTTCAAAAAACCAACTTTTAGTTTTATCAAATTTTTTTTTTGTTTCAATTTTGTTGATTTCTGCTCTAAATTTAATTATTTCTTGTCTTCTACTACATTTGCTGTTGTTTTGCTCTTCCTTTTCTAGGTTTTTGAGGTGTAGTGTGAGTTCATTTATTTGTTGATTTTTTTCTTTTTTTGAGGAAAGAACTCCAAGAAATGAACTTCCCACTTAAACTGCTTTCATTGTGTCCCATCGATTCTGGTATGTTGTGTCTGTATTGTCATTTGTCTCTAAGAATTTTTTTTATCTCCTCCATTATGTCTTCTGTAACCCAGTGATCATTCAGTAGCATGTTGTTCATTTTCCATGTGATGTAGGATTTTTCCTTCCTTCTTTCATCATTGATTTCCAGTTTCATTCCATTATTATCAGATATAGTGCATGGTATAATCTCCATGCTTTTATATTTACTAAGAATTGCCCTATGGCATAATATATGGTCTATCTTTGAGTAGGATCCATGTGAAACTGAGAAGAACGTGTATCCACTTGATGATGGCTGATATATTCTATATATGTCGTTCAAGTCTAGGTTACAAATTGTGCTGTTGAGTTTGATAGTTTCTTTATTCAGTTCTTGTCTAGAGAATCTGTCTAATGCCGAGAGTGGTGTCTTGAAGTCACCCATAATTATTGTGTTGTAGTCTATTTGGCTATTGAACTTGAGGAGAGTTTGTTTTATGAACATTGCAGCTCCATTGCTTGGTGCATACAAATTCATAATTGTTATGTCTTGTTGGTGGATGGTTTCTTTTAACAGAATATAGTGTCCTTCTTTATCCCTTTTGATTAACTTAGGTTTGAAGTTGATTTTATTCCACATGAGTATGGCCACTCCTTCTTGCTTCTGAGGGCCATGTGAGTGGTATGATTTTTCCCAACCTTTTACCTTCACCCTGTGTATGTCTTTTCCTATCATATGAGTCTCCTTAAGGCAGCATATTGTTGGATTTATTTTTTTTGATCCAGGTTACTAGCCCATTCTCTTGATTGGTGAATATAATCCATTAACATTTAAGGTTACAATTGAAATATGATTTGTTCTTCCAATCATGTTTATTTATTTATTATGTTTTAGTTTGGCTAGTTTTTACTTTTTTGGTTATTTTCCTCCCCCTTTACTGAGATACCTCCTGCTGTTAGTTTTCGGCACTATTTATCAATTCCTCTTCTTGTAGTATTTTGCTCAAAATGCTTTGCAGTGCTGGTTTTCTGGCTGCGAATTCTTTTAGCTTTTGTTTATTGTGAAAGACTTTAATTTCGTTTTCAAATCTGAACCTTAATTTTGCTGGATACAGTATTCTTGGTTGGAATCCATTATTTTTCAGCATTTGAAATACATTGTTCAAGGATCTTCTCGCTTTCAAAGTCTGTGATGAAAAATCAGTCATTAACCTAATTGGTTTTCCCCTGAATGTAATCTGCCTCCTTTCTCTTATAGTGTTTAATATTCTCTCTTTGTTCTGTATGTTGGCTATCTTCATAATTATATGTCTTGGAGTTTGTCTATTATGATTTTGAATGTTTGGGGTCCTGTAGGCTTCCAGGATTTGACAATCCGATCCATCTTTCATCTCTGGGATGTTTTCTAGAATTATTTTATTTAATATGTTCTCCATTCCTTTGGTTTGAATCTCTATGCCTTCTTCTATCCCAATGACTCTCATTTTTTATGACATCCAATATCTCTTGAATAGATTGCTAGTGGGATTTAAGCCTCTTTTCTGTGTTGATTATATTCTTTTCAAGTTGATAAACTTTGTCTTCATTATCTGATATTCTGACTTCTGCTTGATCTAGTCTATTTGTAATATTCTCGTTTGAGTTTTTAATTTGGTTAATACTTTCCTGCATTTCTAGTATTACTGTTTGATTTCTTTTAAGATCTCTATCTCCTGGTAAAGCTCGTTGTTTGCCATTTGAGTTTGTTTGTTTAATTCATTTTCAAAATATACTTTTATTGCTTGGACTTGCTGCCTCATGTCTTCTCTAATATTCCTTTCCATCTGAGTTAGGAATGCCTTAAGTTCTTTCCCTATCCCTGTTTCTGATGCTTCTAGGTCCTCCTGTAGAAATAAGTTGTCCTGCATTGTTTGTACTCCTTTCTTTCCCTTGTTTTTTCATGATGCTCATGTTACTTTCCAGCTCTATTTGATTGCTGTGTTTTTGTTTTATTCTATAGATTTGTTTCGGTGTTGTGTATCTCTGTTGTCTCTCCTTTGTGTTGGTAGACTATGCCTGCTAAAGTGGATTCCACTTGTAGGGAATTCCGAAGGCCGAGCTCCAGTGACGTCACCCCTCTGCTTTGGCGGGCCCAGGCTCCTTGCCGAAATGTTCGAATACGGGGATGGAACTGGACTGTCTCCAGTTGGTTTCAGCTCTAGGTCACTGGCGGGTGGGCAATCACTAGCCACCCAGTGGCGCAGTCGGTCTCCTGCGCGCCGGTGTTCTCCAGACGCCCAGTCACGTGGACAGCAGGTGGACTGTCACCTGCGCTTCTGTGTTCTCCAGCTTCCCAGTCACAAGAGCCTGGCCTCTAGTCCCCTGGTTTCTCCTGCTAGTCCTGGTTTCTCCTGCTAGACTAGATTTCCCCTGAGTGATGCTTCTCTGCAGTTCAATCTGTATTCTGGGCCTGTCATTTGTTGGGTGTGGAGGGTGTCTATTGGAACCCAGACACTCTATTGTTTTGAGGATCAGTCAGACCGGATCTCCGGTTGCACATTTGGCTCGTTTTTCAGACCCAATTACCAGATCTCAGTGCTAAAAATCTTTCTTATAGGTTTTGGTGCACCCCCATTTTGCTGTAAGTTCTTAACAAGATAGTTTTTTGTGCTTCTATCTCGTTATTCACCTGTGCAGTGGCGCGTTACACTGGGTGTGATGCACTCTATTCGTGGCCATCAGGCAATGATGAAATATTATGCTTTGTATGCAGCATTTACTGAAGTTAGTTTTCAGTATTAGGAAACAAATATGTATTTCAGGTGAATGAATAATCTGAATTTCTGAGAATAATCTTGTGAAAAGTTGATTATAAATCCACATACGTGAATATGAATGATTTTAGGGAGTGTATAATAAGACACATATATTTCATATTTTGAAAAATCTGGAGAGTGATATATATATATATATATATATATATATATATATATATATACACACAGAAACACACTCACAGACATTAAAAAGTAGCAATATATATGCCAATCGAAATTCAAAATGAAATATATATCCTTCACATATCCAAAAAAATACATTTTACTGAAAATGGATTTATGTATAATGTTGTTCAACTAGGAGGCTCACCCATAGGTTGAAATTTCAGTTCCAAAAGGGTTTAGGAGGAGTGATCTCTTCTCACAATTTGTATCTGCCAAGTCAGCCACCTCAGAAGAAAGTCTGTGTGATACCAGGTAGTATTCTATATGAGCATATAAAAATACATGTGCTGAATAGGTGACAGAGAAAGGGGAGAGGAATTCACATATTTGTTAACGTTAAAAACACATGGAGAAATATTTCAATAAACATTGACTATATTTATAACTCCAACCCCATATAATGCAAAAGGGAAGTCCAAGTATACACCATGCCTTCTCTGAACTGTTTGTATTTCCATTCTGTTAGGGTTACTATTCTCCATCATATTAGGATAAGTAGTCAGAGTCTAGTAGGTTATGGATTAGTGTCAGAGATTCAGTATTTCGAATAGAAAATAGGAAAATAAACCCATTGTGTTTGCAAATATGTGTGATACAAAAATCTTCCCACTCTCATTCAGAACAATGCCTTGACATTACCTTCTCCCCTAATAAGACACAATTAGAGGAGAAGAGTTAGAAAATCTGTGAATACATATCTGGAATGGAATATTCTCGGTGTTCACAAGCTTGGAGGTGGTAGAGGAGTTTCCAAAAGTAAGGGACAGGGTAAACACTCCACAAACATGGAGCTCTGCAGGCCTAAAGACATATTGAGAAACTGCCTCTGAGTTTGGGCACTTAAAATGTATGTTGTGGTCCGAAGCTTTAGCTTCCTCTATAGTGAGAGCATCAAAACTGGTCTGCATCTATGTGACCTGGGGGACATGGTATCTTATTTTCCAATGAACATGAGGCAGCAGTGCTGAATTCTCACTTTGTAGGTAAACTGTGGCAACTGGAGTCTAAGGGTCAATCTGTGTGGACTGTGAAGCTAATTGATCATGCTCTACTTTTCTTAGTAGAGCACTGGGAGTTTGTTATTTGCTTCACAATACAAGGAGTTCAACTTGGTCAGAGTGCTGGAGGGAGTTCTGTCACATGTGGTGCCTCAGGGTCTGCAGGAGAATGCACCAGTCAGGCTTCTATTTCACATAGTTTGACCCCTTGACCATAGCATCCTGATTCTGAACATTGCCCTGAAACCTCTCCATATAACAAGATGCCTTTACATATAAGGGTCTGCTTGCTGCACCATGTCAGTTACAAGCCATTTGGAAGCCAATGGCAGATCTACATGGCCCCAACACAGATGTTTTATCACACACCTGCCCACCACTGTTCTAGGCCCACTACTCAGCAGGCTCCAACTTACTGGCATCTCTGTTCTACACCATTTTTAAGAAACGCAGTCAATCAAGGCACTGTCTGGTATACTCATGATCAGCAACTGGACATCAAAAAGTTCTCCAGTGCCACCTGGTCATGAAAATTTCAAAAATTCCATGGTATTTCTCTAGCCATTTTTCAAGGATGAAGTTGGAGGCACTATGATTTTCAATTCACTCAGGAACCTTTAAATGTTGAGGAAGCTCATTTCAATGAAAGCTCTGGAGAACACTCACAGGCAAGGCTTCCCAAAGGGTCGCCAAAAGGTCACATGAAGCCAGGCCCATTGAGGTCTGCAATGTGAGATCATGTGTGTTTTGCCTCTCAACTATGGCTGCCAAGTCTTTCAGAATAAAATCATGTGATATTCTGGCTGAGATTCCTCGTGCCTTGTGGAAAGCCTTTCTGGGCACAGATCTCAGTTTCAAAGGGCGACTGTCATTCATGGCCTCCTAAAATCCCAACACAACTCATGGCAATAATTCTCTGAGGTCAGTTCCAGAACTCAGTCTCTAAAGGGAATCACACCAGAGTTCAAGACCAGGTGGAGCCAGTCATCTTTTTCAACCGCCACACAAACTTCCAAAATTAAAACCCAAACACTCCCACAAGGCCCTCATCTTCTTCCATATAGATACTCATTATAAACTCTGGCTGGAGGTTTCCATGAGGGATGCAGAACAAGATAGTGTCCAAAGTTAGCTCCCTTGCCCCTCATTTGCCTAAAGTCAGGGTGGCCTGAACACCTTCCTGTGAACCTGGAGTGATCAAATAGTGTGCCGTTAATACTGCTCTGCTTCTCCAATTTGAGGACGACTGACTGTGGGGTTTAGATTCTTTATGTGAATTGGAAGCATGAGAAAATGCAAGCACCTTTGGGCTTGCCTCTCCTTGGCTTTAAAGAATGCATTTGACCCAAAGAATCCCTCTTCTCACTTGATGGAGGTCAGGAACCTTACAGAGGAAGGCAAGAGACTTCATCCGCAATGACTGCTCTTTTGATCATTTTGGTTTTGGATGAACACATGGGATCCATCAGGTGCTGAGAATCTAACCACAGCCTCACACAGGGCCAAGAGGCTGTTTCAGACAAATCCATTTCCAAAGCAATTAAGCAAAGAGCTACAGGTGATGTCCATTCATTTCCATTTGAAAACTTTTTTCTTCAGGCTTCACAAAGAATTGGCCTGTGGTAAATACCTTCCTGATATTCAGGGCAACAGAACAATAGGTAAGCAAAAAGCCAAAATCAGGGTTTCTCCACTGAGACTTTCCTGGTCACACTAGCTACCCACTACATGGCCATATAACAGAGCTTTTAGGTGGTAAATATCTTGGACACAAAACCATGAAGCTATTCTGCAGAGTGTCCAGAATTCAGAAAGAAAACAGAAACTTATGAAGATATCAGGTGTTGCCCTTTGATAACAAAAGCCACAGTCCATTTATAAATTGGGCAAGATGAATGCTGGGAAGCTTTCTACTAGACAGGACACATCCTTTGATGCATTCTTATTTCTAATGTCTACAACCACGGACACAGTGGGATACACAGACATAGAAGCACTCACATTGCAAAACGACTAACTAGAAACAGTCCACGCCAATCCAAACAAACAGTCTTTCCTACCTATTCTCAGAACATGAGACAAGACCATGAACATACACCCACACCCACAAAGGCACCACCTTTGCTCCAAGTAGTTCTGTGATTACCCAGAGTGTCCTCTGAATGGTGGGCCATACTATATTCCCCCGAAATGGCCTGTCCTGTCTCAAATCTGGTCTCCTTGGCCAATTCTGTGAAGTTGTCATTAGCCATGGGTGAGCCACTACCTGCTTTCTCAGGAAAGGCCCCTCTTCAGAGCTTTTCTGGCATTTGAACATCCTCACATCTGTAGGCACTAAGAAAGACTGACTCTGTCCTTGGTAAATTGAAGCAAGTGAGACCACTGGGCCTGGGACTGCGACTGGCTCTGGGTGCCATTCTTCCTGGATCCCAAGTTCAGAGAGTTCCATCACAAAGGAAGAGAGGTGAGGTCACTTCCTTCAGAAACTGAATGAGGTCACTGCTTTGGCAACAACTTTGTCCAAATAGTTACTTCTAAGGGCCCATGAGATGGAGGCTGTTCCTACTTCCTGTAACACTTTCAAAAGTTAGAATGGTATATCAACCATAGGCACCTGGGAACACCTCTTCACACAGGCCTGGTTTGGTCTATCTTCTCTACATTAAGTTGATAGAGGCTGATACAGACACATCCCTTCATCCTCACCAGGTTGTTTGCCATGGAAGATGACTTTTGCTCTCTCGGGAACTTCACAGCTGCCTACATCTTCTCCAGGGATTATTTCTACATTGACCTTGGATGTTCTCAGCAGGTGGAAGATTCCCTACATTCCGGTATTTAAAGAGAAACTCTGTCCCTCCTCTTCTGTAAAGTTAGATTGAGGTAACAGTGTATATTTAGGGTTAATAACATGTTCGATTTGGGTTAGGAATCTCTCTGCCGGATGAATAATGGTATTGGGAACCTGTGATATTTACAAGAATATATAGGTGAAATATAAGTATGAAAACAGAAATGTAGGTAAGATATGAAGCCAGAAGGGCATTGGGCCCTTGAGTGGGATACTTAGGTTTGAATTATGTTCTGCACATGTGTCTCAGATGAATTGATATAAAATGGCATAGGACCTTTTACCTTGAATGATTGATTGTTGAAGAGAACATCGAGTTAAAAAGTGATAGTCAGTAGGATTAGTAAGATAGTCAGTAGGTTTATAAAGAAGAGTGAGTATAGGATTTGGACCAAAAGTTCTTTAGCAATAGAGTTTCGTGTAGAGAGTGAATGTAAATGTCAGCATATGTGAAGTATGAGTCACAATGATGAACTAGGGAAAATATGTAGGAAAGCAGATATCAATAGAGATATTAGGAAATCAGGCAAAGTGTAAAGTGAGTGATAGAATTAGACATTTCCAACAGGCTTGAGGTTGAATATATAATCTTAGGAAGAAACAAATATGTAGTCATCAATAGGATTGACATTTGAGAGCATTAGGTAACCAGGACATGGTTGTTTTTGGTAATCCATGCTCACTTTCCATTTAGGCTTTGATACAATCATGAGTTTGACCTTTGCTTTTTGTGTCCAGAATATCACTGTGATAAAATGTATATATAGATAAGGTGACATCAGTATTTCTTCCACCATTTCTGGGAGCAATATTTTGAAGAGGTACAAATTAGTAATGGGGGGACAAATAGGTGTACACTGTGTTTATGAATATAGAGATAATGCATTAATAGACCATACAGTGAATAAATAACATAACTGGTTCCAACTTTAAATAATGGATTGAATTGAAATGTGAAAATATACAGGAAATTTTATATTGATATGCATATATTCATTCCAACCAGTTTTACATCTAATGGTAATATTAATGTTATAGTTTATCATGAAGAGTGTGTGAGTTTAGCTTCAAAATTGATTATGGAAATCGAAAATAATGTGTTTGGAAAGAAGTCTCATGAAAAGACCAGTCAAGTAACATGGAAGAATTCATGTGTTCTGAAGCAGGAAGTGAAACAAATTCTTATTAATTTGCTAACTTGTGGATGAAATATATGTCCTATGATGTGCAAAAACTGAAGAAATACTAATGTACCAGTGTTGAATTAAAATAAAGGTCAAAATAGACATTAAGTCCCATAGGAATCTACTTGCATTGATGTTAAACTGGGTCTGTTACTGTAAAAATATTAGGATTTGTAAGCACCATTGATTGAAGTTAGTTCTCATACTGGGAAACAAATATGTATTTCAGGTAGATGAATATTTCTGAGAATAATCTTGTGAAAAGTTGATTATAAATCCACATACATGAACATGAATGAATTGATGGAGTGTATATAAGAGACATATATTTCATATTTTATAAAATCTGGAGAGTGTGTGTGTGTGTGTATATATATATATATATATATATATATATATATATATATATATATATACAGAAAAACACAAAAATACATTAAAAAGTATCAATATATATGCCAAACGTAATTTATCAGTAATATATATCATCCACAGATGAAAATATATTTATTTTACTGAACATGGATTTATGTATAAATTGTTCTACTGGGAAGCTCACCCATAGTTTTAATTTTCAGTTCCACCAGCGTTTACGAGATCTCTTCTCACAACTTGTTTCTGCCCAGTCAGCCAACTCAAAAAAATGTACGTGTGAGACCACGTAGGATTCTATATTTGCATATAAAAATACATGTGCTGAGTAGGCTACATAGAAAGGAAGACAGGAATTTACATATGTGTTAACATTAAAAACACATGGAGGACTATTTCAATTAAAAATTGAGTAGATTTAGAATACCTACCCTCTATCATGCAAAAAGGAAGTCCAACAATACACCATGCCTGCTGTAAACTGCTTGTATTTTCATTCTGTTTGGGTATTTTTCTCCATCATATTAGGATTAGTAGTCAGAGTCTAGTAGGGTATGAGATAGTGTCAAGAATTCAGTATTTCAAATTGAAAATTGTAAAATGAATCAATGTGTATGCAAATGTGTGCTACACAAAAATTTTCCCACTCTCATTCAGAACAATGCCTTGACATTACCTTCACCCCAAGTAAGACACATTTAGAGGAGAAGAGTTAGACAATCTTTGAATGCATATCTGAAATGAAAAATGTTCAGGAGTTCACAACCTTGGAGTTGGTAGAGGAGTTTCCAAAAGTAAGGGAAAGTGTAAAATCTCCACAAACATGGAGATTTACCAGCCTAAAGACTTCTGGAGAAACTGCCTCTAGGTTGGGCACTTGAAATATATGTTGTTGTCAGGAGCTTTAGCTTCCTTTCTAGTGAGACAATCAAAGCTTGGTCTGCACATCTGTGACCTGGAGGACATGGTTTATAATTCTCCAATGAACATGAAGCAGCAGTGTTGATTTCTCTCTTTGTAGGTAAACTATGGCCACTGGGTCTAAGTGTCTCCCCATGTAGACTGCTAAGCCATTAGGTCATCCTCCACTTTTCAAAACGTTTCTTGATACTGCACTCGGAGTTTGGTATTTGCTTCATGAAATACAAGGAGTTCAACTGGGACAAAGGGCTGGAGGAAGTTCTTTCACGTGTGGTGGGTCAGGGTCTGCAGGAGAATGCACCAACAGGGCTTGTATACCACATAGGTTGCTCCCTTGACCATAGAAACCTGATTTTGAACATTGCCCTGAAACCTCTCTATATAACCAGATGTCTTTACATACAGGATCTGCTGGCTGCACCATGTCAGTCTCAAGTCATTTGGAAGCCAATGGCAGATCCACATGACCCCACCACAGATGTTTTATCACACACTTGCTCACCCCCGCTCTGGGCCCATTACTCAACAGGCTTCAAATGACTGGCATCTCTTTTCTACACCATTTTCATGAAAACCAGTCAATCAACACACTGTCTGGTACACTCATGATCAGCAACTGGACATCCAAATGTTCTCCAGTGCCACCTGGTCAAGGAAATTTCAAAAATTTCATGGTATTTATCTAGCCAATTTTCAAGGATGAAGTTGGAGACACTGTGGGTTTCAATTCATTCAGAAATTATTTAATGGTGAGGAAGCTCATTTCAATGAAAGCTCTGGAGAACTGTCACAGGCAAGGCTTCCCAAAGAGTGGCCAAAAGGTCACATGAAGCAAGGCCCATTGAGGTCTACAATGGAGGTCCATGTGTGTTTTGACTATCAAATATGTCTGACAAGTTTTTCAGAATAAAATTGTGTGATATCCTCCTGAGATTCCCAGTGCTCTGTGGAAAGCGACACTGGGCCTAGATCTCAGTTTCCAAGGGTGACTCTCATGCGTGGCCTCCTAAATCCCAACACAATTCATGGCAATATTTCTCTGAGGTAAGTTCCAGAACTCAGTCTCTAAGGGGAATGACACCATAGTTCAAGCCCATTTGGATCCAGTCATCTCTTCCAACCGCCACACGAATGACCACAATTAAAACCAAAACACTCCCACATGGCCCTCATCTTGTTAAATATAGACACTCATCATAAACTCTGGCTGGAGGTTTCCATGCGGGACGCATCCCAAGACAGTGTCCAAAATATTCTCCCTTGCCCCTCATTTGCCTAAAGTCAGGGTGGCCTGGACACCCTTCCTGTGAACCAGAAGTGATCAAATAGGCCTGCCGTTAATACTGCTCTGCTTCTCCAATTTGAGCACTATTGACTCTCAGGTATAGATTTTTTTATGTGATTTGGAGTCACGAGAAAAACACAAGCACCTCTGCAGGACTTTGAAAAACTCATTTGACCAAAAGGATCCCTGTCTCACTTGATAGAGGTCAGGTACCTAACAGAGGAAGGCAAGAGACTCATCCACAATTACTGAATTTTTGCCATTATGGTTTTGATTGCACACATGGTATCTATCTTTAGATCCATCATGTGCTGAAAATTTAAGCCACAACCTCATACAGGGCTAGGAGGCTGATTCAAACACATCCCTTTCCAAAGCAAAGAACCACAAGTTATTCCCATTTATTTCCATTTTAAAACTGTTTTATTCAGGCTTCACAAAGGGGTGGCCTGAGGCAAAGACCTTCCTGACATTCAGGGCAACAGAACAATAGGTAAGCAAATGAACCAAAATATGGGTTCTTCACTGAGCGTTTACTGGTCACAATGATGTCTGAGTTTTCTAAGATGTTCCCATTTCCTATAGCTATCAAGTACATGGCCATGTCACAGAGCTTGGGGGTGGTATGTATCTTGGACACAAAACTATGAGGCTATTCTGGAGAGTGGCCAGAATTCAGGAAGAAAACAGGAACTTAGGAAGTTAGTAGGTGTTGCCCATCCATAAGGAAAGCCACAGTCCATTCATCAACTAGGCCTGATGAATGCTGGAAAGTTTTCCACTAGACAGGACACATACATTGATACATTCTCTTTTCGAATGTCTACAACCATGGACAGAGTGGGATACACAGACATAGAAGCACTCGCCTAGTCAAATGACTTTCTAGAAACAGTCCACTCCAATCAAAACAACAGCCTTTCCTACCTATTCTCAGAACATGAGACAAAACCACAAACTCACACCCACACCCACAAAGGCACCTCCTTAACTCAAGTAGGTCTGTGACTATCCGGAGTGTCCTCTGAATAGTGGGCCATACTATGTTCCCCTAAAATGGCCTGTACTGTCTCAGATCTGGTCTCCTTGGCCAACTCTGTGAAGTTGTCAACAGCCAGCGGTGAACCACTACCTGCTTTCTCAGTAAAGGCCCCTCTTCAGAGCTCTTCAGGCATTTGGCAATCCTCATATCAGTAGGTACCAAGGAAGACTGACTCTGTCCTTGGTAAATCCAAACAAGTGAGACCACTGGGATTGGGACTTGGACTGGCTCTCGGTGCCTGGCTTCCTGGATCCCAAATTCAGAGATTTCCATCACCAGGAAAGTGAGGTGAGGTCACTTCCTTCAGGAACTGAATGAGGTCACTGCCTTGGCAACCACTTTGTCCTACCAGATTCATCCAAGGTTCCCATGAGATGGAGGCTGCCACTACTTCCTGTGACACTTTCACAAGTTAGAATGGTATATCAACCATAGGCACCTGGGAACAGCTCTCCACACAGGCATGGTTTGATCAATCTTCTCTACATTAAGAAAGGAGAGGCTGATTCAGACACATCCCTTAATACTGACCAGGTTGTTTGTCATGGAAGATGACTTTTGCTCTATTAGGTCCTTCATAGCTGCCTGCAACTTCTCCAGGGTATCATTTCTGCTTGTACCTTTGATGTTCTCAGCAGGTGGAAGAGCCCCTACATTACTGTATTGTAAGACAAACTCTCTCCCGGCTCTTCTGTACAGTTAGTTTGAGGGTACAGTGTATGGTTAGAGTAATAACAGGTTTGATTTAGGTTAGAAATCATACTGAGGAATGAACAATGGTATTGGGAACTCGCGATATTTACGAGAATATATAGGTGAAATATAAGTATGAAAACAGAAATCTAGATAAGGTTTGAATCCAAGAAGGGCATTGGGCTGTTGATTGGGATACTTAGCTTTGAATTATATTCTGCACAGATGTCTCAGATAAATTGATATACAATGGCATAGGACCTTGTACCTTGGATGATTGATTGTCAAAGAGAATTTCCAGTCAAAAAGGGATAGTCGGTAGGATTAGGAAGATAGTTGGTAGGTATAGAAAAAAGAGTGAGTATAGGATTTCGAACAAAAGTTCTGTAGCAATAGGGTTTCGGATAGAGAGTGAATGTAAATTTCAGCACATGTAAAGAGTCAGTCACAATGATGAACTCAGGAAAATATGTATGAAAGCAGATATCAATGGAGACATTAGGAAATCAGGAAAAGCATAAAGTGAGGGTTAGTATTAGTCATTTTCAACAGGGTTGAGGTTGAATATATAATCTTAGAAAGCAACAAATATGTAGTCACCAATAGGATTGATTTGCGAGCATTAAGCAACCTGGAAATGGATGTTTTTAGAAATCCATGCTCACTTTCCATTTAGGATTTGGTGAAAGGTTAATAAGATAGGTACTTGTCACTTCCTGTTTTTCTGTATGCTTAACAAAACACTGTTGAAACCTTGAGGACTGTTTGCTAATTTTTTCCCCAGAATGTGCTGTCCCCGACTGCCAAACAGAGAATGTACACCCTCACCTGTTTGCACGCAAACCGCCCACTCGCCCTGACCCATCAATAAGCTTCCCTCCCTGCCCTCTTCAAGGACAGTATATAAGCTCTGCTTAAGCTGTTCTCATTGCTCTCTGCTCTATTCAAGTGAGCACTGAGCCCCAGATTGCTAGACTCCCAATAAACCCAGGGTAACTTTTGATGTGGAGGGGACCCCAGTAAACTTTGAAGTGGATACAGGGGCAGTATACTTAGTCCTTAAGGCCCCACTGGGCCCTCTATCAAATAAAAGCTCTCTAGTTCAAAGTGCTAACACCAGTAAATATGGGAATTAGACAACTAAGAAAACCATGGACATGAGGAAAGGAAAAATCCATCACTCCTTCCTAATAATCCCAGAATGCCTGGCCCCATTGATGGGCAGAGATCTGCTCACCAAGCTCCGGGCCAAAATGACTTTTAACCATGAAGGCCCCAAAATGATATTTCTAAATCCTTTAGTATAAACTCCTATATTCACGGCTTTAAATATGTCAGTAGAAGATGAACAGCAACTCTTCACACCCCCCAAGACTGATCAAACAGGCAAGCTACCCCAGAAATGGATAACAGATTACCCAGATGCCTGAAAAAAAACTGCTGGGTTAGGACTAGCCATGAAACAACCTCCAAAAACAGTGGAGTTCAAAACCTCAGCCTCCCCAATCAATGTCAAAAAATATCCTCTGAGCAAAAAAGCTAAAGATGGGATAAGGCCCCATATTCAGAAATATCTGGCCTTAGGGTCCTAAGGCCTTGTCAATCATCCTAAAACACTCCCCCGGTACCAGTATAAAAAGCCAGGAGCCGGGGACTATCCCCCATTAAAGACATAAGAGAGACCTACAACAGAGTGTAGGACATTCACCCCAGTGTACCTAATCCGTACAATCTGCTTATCACTCTGAACCCTGAGAGGAAATGGTATACTGTTCTGGACTTAAAAGATGCTTTCTTTTGCTTGCCTCTGCATAAATATAGTCAGTTGCTGTTTGCTTGCTAGTGGGTAGACCCAGAAACTGGAACGTGTGGTCAACTAACTTGGACTAGACTCCCCAAAATGGTTGAAAAACTCCCCCACTCTCTTTGATGAAGCCCTCCAAAGAGATCTCAACAGCTTCAGAACTACGCACCCCGAAGTCACCCAGCTTCAATACGTGGATGACCTGCTACTGGCACCCAACACCAAGGATATCTGTGAATCTGGGACCCAAGCAGTATTATGTGAGCTTCCTCAACTCGGGTATAGAGCTTCTTCCTAAAAGGCCCAAATTTGCCAGCAAGAAGTAATCTTCCTGGGCTATTCCTTTAGGGGCAGTAAACGATGGCTCACTGAGCCCAGAAATCAAACAGTTGTGCAGAAACCACCCCCATCTAACAGCAGACAACACAGAGAGTTTCTTGGGACTGCTGGGTTTTGCAGGTTAAGGATTCCTGTGTTTGGGTCCTTAACTTCTCATTTACACCCGCTGTTAAAGGAGATGCCCAATTCTAATGGACCCCTGAGATCCAGCAAGCTTTTGATAATATCTAAGGACACTGACACTGTACTCCTCAACTTCACTGAGCAAAGCCTGAAATTTCAGAAAGCCCTACACTACGTTAAAAATGTACATCAGTTCAGTCACCTTGGTTCAAAGAAATTGCAGGCATTCCTGAAGGATCAAGAACAGAGTTTTCCACTAACCGACTCACAGTGAAAGGAAATAACTGAACAGGTAAAAAAAAGCCTGTCGGGTCTGTCAATAGGTTAATGCTTACCCTTCCAACTTTCCTGCAGGAAAGCACCTACGAGGAACCAGACCAGGACAATTCTGGGAAGTGGACTTTACTGAAATTAAGCAAGCATGGTATGGACTTAAATATCTCCTACTCTTTGTAGATATATTTCAGGATGGATTGAAGCCTCCCCCCCCCCAAAAAAAAGGCGCAAATGGTGGTCAAGAAGATCCTGAAAGATATTTTTCCAAGGTACGGCCTGCCTAAGGTAATAGGGTCTGATAATGGACCAGCGTTCATGGCCCAGGTAACTCAGGGGTTAGCCAGGACCCTGGGGATTAATTGGAAGTTACATTGTGCTTATAGACCCCAGAGTTCAGGACAGGTAAAAAAATTAAATAGAACCATTAAAGAGACCTAAACGGAATTAAGCTTAAAGAGTAGCATAAAAGATTGGACTATGCTCCTGCCTTATGCACTATTTCATGCAAGAAATACTCCCTCTGTTTCTTTGTGTAACCTCACCCCCTATGAAATTCTCTATGGGGCCCCATCTCCAGTAAGGGACCTAACCCTAACTCAAAGATCTAACGATCCCTTCCACACCACCTTGCTTGACAGACTTAAAGTTCTGGAAGGAACTCAGCAATACCTGTGGAAACAGCTGGCCACTGCCTACCAACCTGCTGAAGAGGGTACTCCACATCTATATCAAGTAAGAGACTTTGTCTACATAAGACAACATCAGGTGTCATCCCTGGAACCCGGCTGGACAGGACCATACCAGGTGCTACTTATAACACCTACAGTGCTAAAGTTAGACGGAATCACTTCCTGGTTCCTAATTCTCATCTCAAGCCTGTGCCCTGTCCAGAATCTGGCTGAAAAATGAAAAAGACTGGTAACATTTTCAAATTGTATATTCGCCATGTGAATAAGACTATAGACTCTCCAATTGGTCACCAGTAGTCCTAACCCTCATCAACCCGTTCAGCAGCGATGGCTGATCACAAATCCTACTAGACAAGAAGTATGGTCTATCGCACATACAGCCCACTTAGGGACCTGGTGGCCATCTCTCCACCAAGAAATTTGTCAGCTGGCTATACGTCTTTCCTATTGGGAAATCCCTGATGAAGAGGATCCCCAAAAATTCCATTAAATACTTTCCATACAATAGATAATGGAAACAAACATTATGGATGTAGGGACACGCGAGCCAGATGCAGGTTGGCTAGCCTAGATTACTATGTTTGCCTGGCGGACTACCAAAGCCAAAAACAGCCACGACTGTGTGGGGGAAAAGCCAACTTCTTCTGTAAATAATGGGGATGTGAGGATACAGGGGCTACCTGGTGGAAGCAAAACTCCTCATCAAATTCAGTACACAGCATTGGCCATATTACCAGTTAGATAACAAAAACCGATGGCCACCAGAAGGGTCTCTAGATCCTCAAATTTTGCGTGACCTTTTCAACTTCGACAAGTGCTCAAAAGTGTGGAAGGAAATTCCCCTACGTGTAGGCCTTTTCCCTCCTATGCTCAAATCCTGAACTATGCTTCTCCAATAGATACTCACCCGCAGCCTTCTGCCCCAGACTCTCTGCTGTCACTCCCACATCAGCAACCTGATTTCTCAGCTCCAGTTACTAGATCAAAAACCCAAATTTCCGTCGGTTCTCAGACCATTGCCCCTTGCTGAGCTTGCAGGTACTGAGGTACCCTTCCACCCACTCACTCCTCTCTCCTCCTGTCAGTGCCCACACCGGGTCCCACCAGGTCCTCTTACCAGCTAACCCAAAGCTCAAACCAGCTAAGGAGTGCCCTCAGACGCCTATCAAAGATGTAATTAAAATGGCCTTTAAAGTTGCTTTGTCATCACTGAAAACAGGTTACTAAGAATTTAAAGTCCCTCACAGGCTTTTTGGGATACTCACTCCCGTCTTCCCCTCTGCTCTACCTGTTCTACTGCTCAAGTTTTGTTGCCAGGAAAATCCCAAACCCCTTTCCCATAATTCTTTTATATCTCTTTTTCCTCATCCTCAGATCCACGGAGCTGCTCTCATCCCCTGCCTTCCCTGTCTTCCCCTCTGTATCAGGCCCACAGAAAAGTCTTAAATGACCTTCTCCAGAAGTCTTCACCATGGCTGACTTTAAGCCTTTCAGCAACACAGTTCCTATAAAAGAGTTCAATGTAGATAAACTTCCTCTATTCGTGTTGCTCTGTTCTACTTGGCCACTGGCTGGAAAAATCAGCACTCCTAAGCTAGACACCCCCTTAGTAGTTTTTAACAAAATATATGAAGAAGGCCTCTGCCCTAGAGCTGGGGCTTCATAGAGATGGCTACATTTCTAAGATATAGAAGTTACCAACTGGGCTCCATGGTAACAGCTGGCAGGGAGGAAAAGAAAAAAAAGAAGAAAAAAGCTCTCCCCCTCCCAGGTGTCCTTAAGAAGTTAACTTTCCCAGAACAGAGGAAAAAAAAAAACAGAAACAAAAACTGCTTTTTGTGAACTTCTGCAGACTGTGAACTTCTGAGCCCCTTCCCTTACATGCTGGGTACAAAATTCTGAAACAACCTAAACTTTGGGTTCAGGGATTAATTGATTACAACAGAAGCAATGCCCTCTAAATCCGGATGCAACCAAATAAGACTGTTTTCCTGTCTTCTGTGCTATCTTAGGTACCTTGCCTTGTCCATCTCTACAGCAGTACAATTCTATACACTTAAACATTGTTTATGTTTTCATAAAATGGTCAACAGATGTGATTAATTATGTAATGGTGCAGATGTTTTCCAGAGTGCTCTATCATGACGCAGGTACATTTAAATATCAAATAGGGGGGCAAACAACCCGGTTCTGCCAGGAACCTGTATCCCTCACTTTAGTCATCCTATTATGAATAGGAGTTGCTGCAGGGGTGGGCACAGGAACCACTGCCCTGGTCCATGGGACACAACAAATGACCCAATTAGAAGCAGTAATAGACCAAAACTTAAAGATATTAAAAACCTCCTTCACAGCTTTACACGAATCTTTAACCTCTCTCTCTGAAGTTATTTTACAAAACAGTCGAGGGTTGGACCTCCTCTTCATGAGAGAAGGGGCCTTCGTCCTGCATTGAGGGAAGAATGTTGTTTTTATGCCGACCATACTGGAGTTGTAATAGAATCTATGATTAAATTAAGAAGATGCCTTGAAGAGCATCAACAAGAGAGAGAGGCCCAAAAAAGGTGGTTTGAGTCTTGGTTCACAAAGCCCCCTCATTAACTACATTTTCATCAGCCCTGGCCGGTCCATTAATAATCCTCATATTATTGGTAATTGTAGGACCCTGTTTGATCAACCGTGTAGTTTCCTTTCTCCATGCTCAAATTGGACAAGTTAAACTTATGGTAATCAGAAAACAATATACCACACTAGTAAACATAAAATGTGACACCCCCAATGATCATTTTTATGATTAAAAGTAACCAAAAGAAGAAGTGGGGAATGAAAGGTTAATAAAATAGGTACTTGTCACTTCCAGTTTTTCGGTATGCTTAACAAAACACTGTTGATGTCTTGAGAACTGTTTGCTAATCTAGTTCCCTGAAAGTGCTGTACCCAACTGCAAAACTGCAGAATGTACTTCCTCACCCATTTGGACGCAAACCGCCCACTCGCCCTGACCCATCAATAAACTTTCCTATCTGCCCTCTCCAAGGAAAGTATATAAGCTCTGCTTAAGCTGTTCTCAGGACTCTGTGCTCTATTCAAGGGAGCTCTGACCCCAGCATGCTGGACCCCCATAAATCCTTGGCTGTTGCATGAGACAGTCTCTGGTAGTCTCTTCCTCCGACACTCGCCTGACCTTTACATTGGTAAAATAATAAGTGTCATCTTTGCTTTTTGTGTCCAGAATATTACTGTGATAAAATGTATATGTAGATAAGGTGACGTGAGTATTTCTTCCACCATTTCTGGGAGCAATATTTTGAAGATGTATAAATTAGTATTGGGGGTACAAATAGGTATATCCTGTGACTCTGAATATAGAGATAATGCATGAATAGACCATAATGTGAATAAATAATACAATGGGTTCCAAATTTAAATAATGGATTCCATTGATATCTGAAAATATACAGGAAATCTTATATTGATATACATACATTCATTTCAACCACTAATACATCTAATGGTAATATTAGGATTATGGTTTATCATGAAGAGTGTGTGAGTTTTGCTTCAAAAGTGATCATGGAAATTAAAAATAATGTGTTTGGAAAGAAGTCTCATGAAAAGCCCAGTCAAGAAACCTAGAGGAATTTATGTGTTCTGAAGCAGGAAGTGATGAAAGTGAAACAACTGCCTATAAGTTTGCTAACTTGTGGATGGAATATATATATATCCTATCATGTGCATAAATTGAAGAAATAGTATTGTACCAGTGCTGAATAAAAATGACCTTCAAAATACACATCATGTCCCACTGGAATCTACTTGCATTGATGTTAAACTGGGTCAGTTACTGTAAAAATAATAGTATTTGTATGCAAAATAAACTGAAGTTAGTTTTAAGTACTGGAAACAAATATGTATTTCAGGTGGATGAATATTTCTGTGAAAAATCTTGTGAAAAGTTGATTATAAATCCATATACATGAACATGAATGAATTTAGAGAGTGTATATAAGACACATATATTTCTGGAGAGTATATATACATATATATATATATATATATATATATATATATATATATATATATACACACACACACACACACACACACACATACACACACACAAAATACACACACACACACAGACATTAAATTAGCAATATATATGCCAATCGAAATTTATCATGATATATATATCATCCACAGATGCAAAAATATTTCTTTAATTGAACGTGGATTTATGTATAATGTTGTTCAACTAGGAAGCTCACCTATAGGTTGAATTTTCAGTTCCAACAGCGTTTAAGAGGAGTGACCACTTCTCACAAATTGTATTTGCCAAATCAGCCACCTCACAAAAATGTACATGTGATACCAGGTATGATTCTATATGTGCATTTAAAAGTACATGTGCTAAATAGGATACAGAGAAAGGGAGACAGGAATTCACATATTTGTTAACCTTAAAAACACATGGAGAACTATTTAAATTAAATATTGACTAGATTTATAACACCTACCATTAATCATGCAAAATACAAGTATAACTATACACTATGATTTATCCTAACTGCTTGTATTCCTATTCTGTTTGTGTTATTTTTCTCCATCATATTAGGAGTAGTAGTCAGAGTCTAGTAGGGTATGGGTTCATGTCAGAGATTCAGTATTTTGAATGGAAAATTGTAAAATGAATGCAATGTGTATGTAAATATGTGCTACAAAAAAATGTTCACACTCTCATCCAGAACATTGCCTTGACATTGCCTTTGTTCCGAGTAAGACACAATTAGAGGAGAAAAGTTAGAAAATCTGTGAATATATATCAGGAATGAAAAATGCTCAGGAGTTCACAACCTCCGAGGTGGTAAAGGAGTTTTCAAAAGTAAGGGACAGGGTAAACATTTCTCAAACATGGAGCTCTGCTGGTGTAAAGACTTCTTGAGAAACTTCCTCTGAGGTTGGGCACTTAAAAATATATGTTCTTGTTAGGAGCTTTAGCTTCCTTTGTTGGGAGACCATCAAATCTGGGTGTGCAACAATGTGACCTGGAGGATATTGTTTCTAATTTTCCAATGAACATGAGGCAGCCATGCTGAATACTCTCTTTGTAGTTTAACTATGGTCACTGGGTTGTAAGTGTCTCCACGTGTGGACTGTGAAGCCATTTGGTCATTCTCCAATTTTCGTGGTGTTTCTCACAGGTGCACTGGGAGTTTGGTATTTGCTTCATGAAATACAAGGAGCTAAACTGGGACACAGTGCTGGAGAGAGTTCTGTCCCGTGTGGAGGGTCACGGTCTGCATGAGAATGCACCAACCAGGATTCAATTCCACATAAGTTGCCCCCATTTCCATATCAACCTGATTCTGAACATTGCCCTGAAACCTCTCTATATAAAAAACACCTTTGCATAGAAGGGTCTGCTGGCTGTACCATGTCAGTCACAAGCCTTTGGGAAGCCAATGGCAGATCCACATGTCACCACCACACATGTTTTATCACACACCTTCACACCACTGCTCTAGGCCCACTAATGAGCAGGATCCAACTTACTGGCATCACTGTTCTACACAAATTTCATGAAACCCAGTAAATCAAGGCACTGTCTGGTACACTCATCATCAGCAACAGGACATCCAAAAGTTCTCCAGTGCCACCTGGTCATGGGAATTTCAAAAATTTCATGGTATTTATCAAGCCATTTGTCAAGGATGAAGTTGGAGGCTCTGGGGGTTTCAATTCATTCAGGAACCATTAAATGTTGAGGAAGCTCATTTCAATGAAAGCTCTAGAGAACACTCACAGGCAAGGCTTCCCAAAGAGTACCCAAAAGGTCACATGAAGCCAGGCCCATTGAGGTCTACAATGTGAGGTCCATGCGTGTTTTGACTCAACTGTGGCTGCAAAGTCTTTCAGAATAAAATCATGTGATATCCTGGCTGAGATTCCCAGTGCTCTGTGGAAAGCCACTCTGGGCTAGATCTCAGGTTCCAAGGGCAACTCTCATGCATGGCCTAGTAAAATTCAAACACAATTGATGACAATGCTTCTCTGAGGTCAGTTCCAGAACTCAGACTCTAAGGGGAATCACACCAGAGTTAAAGCCCAGGTAAACCCAGGCATCTCTTCCAACTGCCACACAACTTACCACAATTCAAAACAAAATTCTCCCACATGGCCCTTATCTTCTTCCATGTAGACCCTCATCATAACCTCTGGATGGAGTTTTCCATGAGGGACACAGACCAAGACAATGTCCAAAATAACCTACCTTTCCCCCGATTTGCCTAAAATCAGTGTGGCCTGGAAACCCTGACTGTGAACGAGGAGTGATCAAATAGGTCTGCCATTAATACTGCGTGGCTTCTCCAATTTGAGGCCTACTGACTGTGGGGTTTAGATTCTTTATGTGAATTGGAGTAATGAGAACACCCAAGCACGTATGGGCTAGCCTCTGCAGGGCTTTGAATAACTCACTTGACCCAAAGGATCCCTATTCTCACTTGATAGATGTCAGGAACCTTTGAAAGGAAGGCGAGAGTCTTCATCCACAATGACAGCTCTTTTGGCTATTTTGGTTCTGTATGCATCCATGGGATCTTTCTTTAGATCCATCAGGTGCTGAGAATCTAAGCCACAGCCTCACACAGGGCCAAGAGGCTGATTCAGACACACCCCTTTCCAAAGCAATTAAACAAAGAGCCCTAGGTGATGCCCATTCATTTCCATTTGAAAACTGTTTTCTTCAGGCTTCACAAATTGGTGGCCCGAGGCAAAGAACTTCGTGACATTCATAGCAACAGAATAATAGGTAAGCAAAAGGAGTGCATATCCCACTTGAATCAAAGTGTGAAATATGATATATCAAGAACTATGTAATGTTTTGAACAACCTACAATAAAAATTAATTAAAAAAAAAAAAGGCCCAAAGCAGGGTTTCTCCACTGAGATTTAGTGGTCACACATATTTCTGATTTTTCTGAGATGCTCACAATTCACTTGAGCTATCCAGTACATGGCCATGTCACAGAGCTTGGAGGTGGTACATACCTTAGAGACAAAACCATGAGACTATTCTGGAGAGGGGCCAGAATTCTGGAAGAAAACTGTAACTTAGGAAGATTGCAGGTGTTACCCATTGATAAGGCAATCTGAACTCCATTCATAAATTGGGCAGGATGAATTCTGGGAAGCTTTCTACTAGACAGGACACATCCATTGATGCATTCTTTTTTTCTAATGAGTACAACCACGGACACAGTGAGGTAAACAGACATAGAAACACTCGCCTTGTCAAATGACTTACAATAAACAGTTCATTCCACAGCACATAAAGCGCCTTGCCTACCTATTCTCAGAAAATGAGACAAAACCACAAACCAACACCCACAAAGGCAGCTCCTTCCCCCAAGAAGGTCTGTTACTATCCGGAGTGTCCTCTGACTGGTGGGCCATATTATTTTCCCCCTAAATGGCCTGAAATGTCTCAGATCTGGTCTCCTTGGCCAACTCTGTGAAGGTGTCAGGACCCAGAGGTGAGCCACTACCTGCTTTCTCAGGAAAGGCCCCTCTTCAGAGCTTTACTGGCATTTTGCAATCCTCACATCAATAGGTACCAAGAAAGACTTACTCTGTCCTTGGTAAATCCAAACAAGTGAGACCACTGGGACTGGGACTGGGAATGACTCTGGGTGCCTGGCTTCATGAATCTCAAGTTCTGAGATTTCCTTCACTAAGGAAGTGATGTGAGGTCACTTCCTTCAGGAACTGAATGAGGTCACTGCCTTGGCAATCACTTTGTCCAACCAGTGGCTTCCAAGTCTCACATGAAAAGGAGGCTGTCCCTAATTCCTGTGACACTTTCACAAGTTAGAATCTTATATCAACCATAGGCACCCGGGAACAGCTACCCACACAGGCCTGGTTTGGTCCATCTTCTCTACATTAAGAATAGAGAGGCTGATTCAGACAGAAACCTTCATCCTGACCAGGTTGTTTGCCATTGAACATGACTTTTGCTCTCTCAGGTCCTTCATAGCTGCGTATATATTCTCCAGTGATCATTTCAGCATGGAACTTTGAGGGTCTCAGTAGGTGGAAGACCCCCTACATTTCTTTACTGTAAGACCAACTCTGTCCCTTCCCTCTGTAAATTTAGATTGAGGGAACAGTGTATGGTTAGGGTTAACAACATGTTTTATTTGTGTTAGGAATCATTCTGCTGGATGAATAATGGTATTGGGAACCTGAAATATTTATAAGAATATGTATTTGAAATATAAGTATGAAAAGAGAAATCTAGGTAAGATTTGAAGCCAGGAAGGGCATTGGGCCCTTGATTATGATATTTAGCTTTGAATTACATTCTGCAATGTGGTCGCAGGTAAATCTA
Organism: Callospermophilus lateralis; assembly: GCF_048772815.1. Taxonomy (NCBI): domain Eukaryota; kingdom Metazoa; phylum Chordata; class Mammalia; order Rodentia; family Sciuridae; genus Callospermophilus; species Callospermophilus lateralis. The sequence continues at coordinate 489,314 of NW_027517205.1, forward strand.
CATACAATGGAATAAAACCTAGTACCTCAGATGCCTGAATGTCGAAGAGAACATCCAGTCAAAAAGGGATAGTCAGTAGGATTAGGAAAATAGTAGGTTTAGGTTGAAGAGTGAGTCTTTGAGTTGGAAATATAGTTCTTTAGCAATAGGGTTTCGTTTAGAGACTGAATGAAAATATCAGCACATATGAAGAGTCAGTCACAATGATGAACTGCGGAAAATATGTAGGAAAGCAGATATAAAATAGAGACATTAGGAAATCAGGCAAAGTATAAAGTGAGTAACAGGATTAGACATTTTCAACAGGGTTGAGGTTGAATATATGATATTAGAAGAAACAAATATGTAGTCACCAATAGGATTGAAATTTGAGAGCATTAGGCGACCTGGACATGGATGGTTTTAGTAATATATATTCACGTTCAATTTAGGTTTTGGTACAATCATAAGTGTTACCTTTACATTTGTGTCCAGAATATTACTGTGATAAAAATGTATATGTAGATCAGGTGATATGAGTATTTCTTCCACCATTATGGGGAGCAATATTTTTACAACCTATAAATTAGTATTGGGGAAAAAAATAGGTGTACCCTGTTTTGATGAATATAGAGATGATGAATGAATAGACCAAACTGTGAATAAATAATATAACTGGACCCAACATTAGAAATTGGAATTGGAATAAATTGATATCTGAAAATATACAGGAAATCTTTTATTGATATTGGCATACATACATTCATTACAACCAGTTGTACATCTAATGGTAATATTAGTGTTACGGTTGATCATGAAGAGTGTGTGAGTTTTGCTTCAAAATTGATTATGCAAATCGGAAATAATGTGTTTGCAAAGAAGTCTCATGAAAGACCAGTCAAGAAACATGGAGGAATACATGTGTTCTGAAGCAGGAATTGATTGAAAGTGAATCAAAAGTTTTAAATTTTGAAATTTTGGATGAAACATTTATCCTTTGATGTGCATAAACTGAAAAAATAGTACTGTACCAGTGTTGAATAAAAATGAATGTCAAAATACACATCATGTCCCATAGGAATCTACTTGCATTGATATTAACCTGGGTAAGTTACTGCAGAAATATTAGGATTTGTATGCACCTTTCATTGAAGTTAGTTTTCAGTACTAGTAAACAAATATGTGTTTCAGGGGGATGAATATTTCTGAGAATAATCTTGTAAAAATTTGATTATAAATCCACATACATGAATATGAATGTATTTAGGGAGTGTATAATAAGACACATATATTTTATATTTTAAAAAATCTGGAGATTGTATATATATATATATATATATATATATATATATATATATATATACACACACAAACACAAAACACACACAGACATTAAAGAGTAGCAGTATATATGCCAATCGAAATTCATGGTGAAATATATATCGTCCACTGATCCAAAAATATTAATTTTACTGAACATGGATTTATGAATAATGTTGTTCAACTAGGAAGATCACCCATAGGTTGAATTTTAAGATCCAACAGCATTTACGAGGAGTTATCTCTTCTCATAATTTTTATCTGCCACGTCAGCCTCCAAACAAGTATGTACATGTGATACCAGCTAGGATTCTATATGTGCATATAAAAATACATTTGCTGAATAGACTACAGAGAAAGGGAGATAGAAATTCACATATTTGTTAACTTTAAAAACACATGGATAACTATTTCAATTAAAAATTATCTAGATTTATAACACCTACCCTACATAATGCAAAAGGCAAGTCCAACTATACACCATGCCTTCTCTGTACTGCTTGTATTTCTATTCTGTTTGGGTTATTTTTCTCCATCATATTAGGATTAGTAGTCAGAGTCTAGTAGGGTATGGGTTAGTGTCAGGGATTCAGTATTTTTAATGGGAAATTGGAAAATGAATCCAATGTGTATGCAAATATGTGCTACACAAAAATCTTCCCACTCTCATCCACAACAATGCCTTGACATTACCTTCACCCCAGGTAAGACACAATTAGAGGAGAAGAGTTAGAAAATCTGTGAATGCAAATCTGGAATGGAATATGCTCAGGAGTTCACAACCTTGGAGGTGGTAGAGCAGTTTCCAAAAGTAAGGGACATGGTAAACACTCCACAAACATTGAGCTCTGCTGGCCTAAAGACTTCTTGAGAAACTGCCTCTGAAGCTGGGCACTTGAAATATATGTTGTATTAAGGAGTTTTAGCTTCTTTTGTAGTGAGACCATCAAAGCTGGGTCTGCATCTATATGACCTGGAGAACATGGATTCTTATTTTCAAATGAACCTGAGGCAGCAGTGCTGAATTCTCTCTTTGTAGGTAAAGTGTGGCCACTGGAGGCTAAGTTTCATCCCGTGTGGACTGTGAAGCCATTTGGTCCTCCTCAAATTTTTGTGGTGGTTCTTGCTGCTGCACTGGGGCTTTTGGTTCTTGCTGCTGCACTGGGCTTTTTGAACAACAAGTTCAACTGGGACACAGTGCTAGAGGGAGTTCTGTCACGTGTGGTGGGTTAGGGTCTGCAGGAGAATGAAACAACCAGGCTTCTTTCTCACATAGCTTGCACCCTTGACCATATCAACCTGATTCTGATCATTACCTTGAAAGCTCTCCAAATAAAAAGATGCCTTTACAAATAAGGGTCTGCTGGCTGCACCATGTCAGTCACAAGCCATTTGGAAGCAAATGGGCTAATCACATGGACCCACCACAGATGTTTTATCACACACGTGGCTACCACTGCTCTAGGCCCACTACTCAGCAGGCTCCAACTTACTACCATCTCTGTTCTACATTATTTTTATAAATTCCAGTCAATCAAGGCACTCTCTGGTACACTCATGATCAGCAGCAGGACATCCAAAGATACTCCAGTGCCACCTGGTCATGGGAATTTCAAAAATTTCAAAGTATTTATCTAGCCATTTTTCAAGGATGTAGTTGGGAGGCACTGTGGCTTTCAAGAACCATTAAATGTTGAGGAAGCTCATTTCAGTGAAACTCTGGAGAACTTTCATAGGCAACGCTTCCCATAGAGTGGCCAAAAGGTTACATGAACCCAGGCCTATTGAGGTCTACAATGTGAGTTCCATGTGTGTTTTGACTCTCAAGTATAGCTGCCAAGTCTTTAAGAATAAAATCATGGGATAATTTGGCTGAGATTCCCAGTGCTCTGTGGAAAGCCACCCTGGACCTTGATCTAAGTTTATAAGGGCGACTCTCATGCATGGCTTCCTAAAATCCCAACTCGATTCATGGCAATACTTCTCTGAGGTCACTTCCAGAACTCAGTCTCTAAGGGGATTCACACCAGAGTTCAAACCCAGGTGGACCCAGTCATCTCTTCCAAGTGCCACACAAATGACCACAATTAAAACCAAAATAGTCCCACATGGCTCTCATCTTCTTCCATATAGACACTCATCATAACCTCTAGCTGGAGGTTTCTATGAGGAGCGCAGGACAAGACAGTGTCCAAAATACGCACTCTTGCTCATCATTTCCATAAAGTCAGAGTGGCCTGGACACCCCTTCTGTGAACCAGAAGTGATCAAAAAGGCCTACCATTAATACTGCTCAGCTTCTCCAATTTGAGGCCTACTGACTGTGGGGTTTAGATTCTTTATGTGCATTGGGGTCATGAGAAAACCCAAGCACCTATTGGCTAGCCTCCGCAGGGCTTTGAAGAAGTCATTTGACCCAAAGGATTCCTATTCTCACTTGATAGAGGTCAGGAACCTTACAGAGGAAGGCAAGAGATTTTATCCACAATGACTGCTCTTTTGGCCATTTTGGTTTTGGATGCACACATGGCATCTTTCTTTAGATCCATCAGGTGCTGAGAATGCAAGCCACAGCCTCACACACAGCCAACAGACTGGCTCAGACACATCCCTTTCAAAAGCAATTACTCAAAGAGAGACAGGTGATGCTCATTCATTTCCATTAGAAAACTGTTTTATTCAGGTTTCACAAAGTGGTGCCTTAGGCAAAGACCTTCCTGACATTCAGTGCTACAGAACAATAGGTAAGCAAAGGCCCAAAGCAGGGATTCTCCACTGAGACACTCATGATCACACAGATATCTGAGTTTCCTGAGATTCTCGCCATTCCCTTCAGCTATCCAGTACACGGCCATGTCACAGAGCTTTGAGGTGCTACATATCTTGGTCACAAAACCATGAGTCTATTCTGGAGAGTGGCCAGAATTCAAGAAGAAAACAGAAACTTAGGAAGACAGCAGGTCTTGCCCATCAATAAGGCAAGCCTCCGTCCTTTCATAAATTGGGCAGGATGAATGTGGGGAAGCTTTCTCCTAGACAGGACACATCCATTGATGCATTTTCTTTTGTAATGTCTACAACCATGGACACAGTTGGATACACAGACATAGAAACACTTGCTTTGTCAAATGACTTACTAGAAACAGTCCATTCTAAACCAAAGAAACCGCCTTTCCTACCTATTCTCAGAGCATGAGACAAAACCACATACACACACTCATTCCCACAAAGGCACCTTTTTCCCCCAAGAGGGTCTGTGACTATCAAGAGTGTCCTCTGCCTTGTGGGCCATACTATGTTCCCCCGAAATGGCTTCTCTATTCTCAAATCTGGACTCTTTGGCCCACTCTGTGAAGTTGTCAGGAGCCAGCGGTGAGCCAATACCTGCTTTCTCAGGAAAGACCCCAATTCAGATCTTTCCTGGCATTTGGCCATCCTCACAACTGTAGATATCAAGAAAGATTGACTCTGTCCTTGGTAAATCCAAAAAGTGAGACTTCTGTGACTGTTATTGGGCCTGACTCTGGCTGCCTGTTTTCAGGGATCCCAAGTTCAGAGAGTTCCATCACCAAGAAAGTGAGGTAGGTCACTTCCTTCATGAAGTGAATGAGCTCACAGCCTTGGCAACCACTTTGTCCTAACAGTTGCTTCCAAGGGTCCCATGAGATGGAGGCTGCCCCTACTTCCTGTGACACTTTCACAAGTTAGAATGGTATATCAACCATTGGTACCGGGGAAAAGATCTCCACACAGGCCTGGTTTGGTCCATTTGCTCTATATTAAAAAGAGAGAGGCTTATTCAGACACATCCCTTCATAGTGACCAGGTTGTTTGCCATGGAAGCTAACTTTTGCTCTCTCAGGTCCTTCATAGCAGTCTACATCTTCTTCGGGGATCATTTCTGCATGGATCTTTGATATTCTCAGCAGGTGGAAGATCCCCAACATTCCTCTTTTGTAAGACCAACTCTGTCCCTGCACTGCTCTAAAGTTAGATTGAGGGAACAGTGTATGGTTAGGGTTAATAATATGTTCAATTTTGGTTAGCAATCATTCTGCTGGATGAATAATGGTATTGGAAACCTGTGATATTTACAAGAATATATAGGTAAAATATAACAGAAATCTAGGGAAGATTTGAAGCCAAGTAGGGCATTGGGCCCTTGAGTGGGATACTTAGCTTTGAATTATATTCTGCACAGATGTCTCAGATAAGTCAATATACAATGAAATTGGATCTTGTACCTCGGATGATTGAATAACAAACAGAACATCTAGTCATAAAGGAATAGTCCGTAGGATTACCAAGGTAGTCAGCAGGTTTATAAAGAAGAGTGAGTATAGGATTTGGACCAAAAGTTCTTTACAAATAGGGTTTCGGGTAGAGAGTGAATGTAAATGTCAGCACATGTGAAGAGTCAGTCACAATGATGAACAGGGGAAAATATGTAGGAAAGCAGACATAAATAGAGACATTAGGAAATCAGCAAAAGTATAAAGTGTGTAATTGGTTTAGACATTTTCAACAGGGTTGAGTTTGAATATATAATCTTAGGAAGAAACAAATATGTTGTCACAAATAGGATTGAATTCGAGAGCATTAGGTAACCAGGACTTGGATGTTTTTTTGTAATCCATGTTCACTTTCCATTTAGGCTTTTTTAAAATCATAAGTGTGACCATTGCATTTTGTGTCCAGAATATTATTGTGATAAAATGTATGTGTAGATCAGGTGACATGAATATTTCTTCCACCGTTTCTGGAGCAATGTTTTGTAGACGTATAATTTAGTATTTGGGGTACAAATAGGTGTACCCTGTGTCTATGAATATGCAGATTATGCATGAATAGACCATACTGTGTATAAATAATATAACTGGTTCCACTTTAAATAATGGATTGAATTGATATCTGAAAATATAAAAGAAATCTCATATTGATATGCAATCATTCATTCCAACCACTTATACATCTAATGGTAATATTAGGGTTATATTTTATCCTGAAAAGTGTGTGAGTTTTGCTTCAAACGTGATTATGGAAATCAAAAATAATGTGTTTGGAAAGAAGTATCATGAAAAGAATAGTCAAGAAACCTGGAGGAATTCATGTGTTCTGAAGCAGGAAGTGATTGAATGTGAAACACATGCATATAAATTTGCGAACTTTTGAATGAAATATATACAGTATGATGTGCATAAGCTGCAGAAATAGTAATGTAGCAGTGTTGAATAAAAATGAACATCAAAATACACATCATGTCCCCTAGGAATCTACTTGCATTGATATTAATCTGGGTCAGTTACTGTAGACATATTAGGATTTTTATGCACCATTTACTGAAGTTAGTTTTCAGTACTAGGAAACAAATATGTATTTCAGGTGGATGAATATTCTGAGAATAATCTTGTGGAAACTTGATTTTAAATCCATATAAATCGCAAAACATTATAAACAAAAAACACACACAGACATTAAAATGTAGCATAGTATATGCCAATTGAAATTCATCTTGAAATATATATCATCCACTGATCCAAAACTATTTGTTTAATGAACTTGGATTCATGAATAATGTTGTTCAACTAAGAAGCTCCCCCATAGTTTGAATTTTCTGTTCCAACAGTGTTTAGGAGGAGTGATCTCCTAAATGTGTATGCAAATATGTGCTACACAAAAATATTTCCACTCTCATCCAGAACAATGACTTGATATTACCTTCGCCCCAAGAAAGACACAATTGGAATAGAATAGTTAGAAATTCTGTGAATACATATCTGGAATTAAAATGCTCGGGAGTTCACAACATTGGAGTTTGCAGAGGAGTTTCCAAAAGTAAGGGAGAGGCTTGATAGACCCAACCTGATTTTTTATTAAAATTGGGAACCATCTTGCCACAAAGCCGTGAAAAGATAATTTTGGCTTTACTCTAAATTACTGCAAATTCTGAACCTGCTTGGAACGCCTGCCCGTGCCTTGAACTCATCCACACCTGGCTCTCTGACCAGATAACAGTACTTTCTGAAACTTTAGTGACACCTCATAAATATTGGCCTTCCCTGGCCAGACAACAAGCCTCTCTGAGGCCCTAATGGTCCTCATTATTTCTGATATTGGGGCCAGCAAAAAAAAAAAATGTAAACTACCATTAGTGTGATGCTTTCAAAGTTTTGTTATCTGTAACCACCCGTTTGTGTAACTTTCTGGGCTATATAGCTGGGCTGTAGGAAAGGTGGGGTTGCTGTCTTGTTCCCGCCATTTTGGGGAGGAGAGGCAGCCCAGCCTGTTGAAATAATAAGCTTGCCTTAATTTGATTTTAATTGGAGTCAGTGGTCTTTTCTTGCATCCTAGTCCAAAATTTTGGAGTTCCCCGGTGAGATGACCCTGCCCGAGCAGATCACAAAACCAGACTGCTGAAAATTCTGAAGCTGGCCTTCCCTCCAGGGCACTGGGCTGGAGAACCACTCTAGGAGGTGCACAACTTGAGATGTTCCAAGGCCTTGGAGTGAGCCGTCAGTCTGGGGAGCACTGCAGTGAACCACCACACTAAAACTATTATCAAGCCCCTGGTGGAGGAGGCCTCCATAGGTAAGTGGCGCCTTTATAACATCTGATATCTGGTTAAGGGAGATCTCTTCTGATGACAGAGAGGTGGCCTGGGGAGGCTCACATACACTCCTGTCCAGGACAGTAATGAGAATCATGCTGTCCTCTGTTCTGTTCTGTAGGGAATTCCTCTGGAAGGGTAGAGAGGTGCCGATGGGCACACACACGCTCCTACCCTGGAGCTTTAGCAAGATGTTGCATTGCTCCTCTGTTTTTCTGTTTCGGCACCAGGATTCTGTTTTTCTGTGTTTTGTTCTGTGGTCTATATGTTTTTTGTTGTTTTTTTTTGTGCGTTTTTTTGTTTGATTTCTGTGGTAAAATTTTAAGGATATTGGACGTGAAAAGGGTAACAAAGCAAGTAAGCCTGACACCCTTTCGACTGTGTTTTAAGGAACTGTGATGAACTTTACCCACCTTTGTTAAGCAGGAAGAAAGAAGCCCCTAGCTGGCTGCCTGGAGCACACCCACTGCACAGGGCAATGCCTGCTGGGGAACGAAGAACTGAGTATACCCCAGGTTAACAAGTGAAACTCTTTAAAATCCCTTGTCCCTCCAGATCATGAGAGTCACAACCTTTTGGCAGAGTCCCCTTGTTTTTCCTTTGTTAGCAAAGCAATAAACCTCCATTTTCTTTTTCTCAAAACCCTGTCCTCATTATTAAATTAGCATTAATTTGCTTCAGGGTCAGAAACCGAACTTTAAGTTACAAATTTTGATACCCGGCCCCGTCCCAGAACTTTTTGAGAGCTGACGACTGAAATGTTAGGAGATGGTGCATGCTTGGAGTGGACCCGAAACAGAAGAGCTAATCCTGTAAGTAAAAGGAGGGACTGAGGGACCCCAGCAACTGCCAAAGCCCTGTTGCTTCAGGGAATTCCCTCCTTCCTTCCCTGCACTGTAAGAATTATGACACCTCTGTCTTCTTTTAAAAGAGAAAAATAAAAAGGGGACACTAAATGCAGTAAAGTCACCATGGAGACCCTTGATTTTACATTTCAGGTAGCTTCTCTGTGAAAACATCTGGTCCCCTTGTGGGGACATCTCTGGTGCCACTGGTGCAGGAGATTTTTCTCTTATCTGCTCTGTTTTAAAGGCTTCTGTCTGTCAGCCATATTCTGGAGTTCCTTTCTGTCTGTCTTGTGCCTTTGTTTTTGGCACTTTAAGACATGTGCAATAATGTGTTTATATTATAAATTGTTTCTTGAGAATGATCTTAGCTGAATGTGTGTCTAAATGATGATGTTTTATTGTAAAAATCTGGTATCTGAATGCGTTTTTTGAAGCATTGCACAATATTGCAGTTAAAAGTCGGGTTTAGGTAATTGTTTAGTTTTTGATTTCAGATAATTCATGCCAGAGAACTTAAATACTTAGGATGGAAAACTAAAGAACTCTACTTCCAAGTTGGCAAGTAACTTCCCAATCATGCAGTCTTTTTTTCTCCAATTCTGAATTGGGTAGCCTGGGAAAATGTCACTGTGTTTACCAGTGCATTAATTTGGACAAGGATAGTAAATCATAGTATGATATCTGTTGACAAAACAAGATGTAAAGATATAAAATTTTGTGAATTTTATCTTAAACTTGTAGCATAATTTTCAACATCCTAACCAGAAAATTATGGTTAAAATGCCGTAGGCCTGAGGTGTCGGCTCAGAATAGCAGTTTTTTCCTGCTCCTTCCAGACCTCAGCCAGGACTTCTGTTGAAATGCAAATGAAAGTCTCCTGTAAGCTCAGTAGGAGACTGATCTGAGGCCTAAGGGAAAAAAATGGTAAGTTGTATGGTATTTGCTAATTACCGGCCAGTCATTTTTTCTAGGACTCATAATTTTTTCTTAGATTCTTTTTTTTTTTTTTTGAGTTTATGATTTTGATCCTACAGACCTAGGTTAATGTTTTTCTGATCAGTTTTATCTTTGACCAACTGTGGAGTTTTAAAAACATTGCAATGGTGATTTCACCTGTGAAAAGCTACAAGGCCTTCACTATTATTAGGTGTGCACACTTTTGTTATGTGTTTTATGTCTCTCTCTCTCTCTCTCTCTCTCTCTCTCTCTCTCTATATATATATATATATATATATATATATATATATATATATATATACACATATGTCCGTATATCATTCAAATGATACACAAATTAACATATATAAGGAGCACTCATATAAAAAAGCGCTCATAAAAACAAATTTTAAAAAGTGGACCACAGATCTTTAATTCACGTGGTTTAAATGTTTCAATTTAGATTGGATAAACAGATAAATATAAATGTCTTCAAATTTATGCCTATAAGATTTTCTAGGTGTTCAAAAATCTAATAAAATATTATTGTCTACCAAAGGTCTATATGACTTTGTTCTAGGACTTTTCCTTCAACCAAAAAATGGTTTACACTGTTCAATACATTTGTCTAATATTTTGATTAAAAAGTAAAGTAAATTTGATTTGGATTTACTCATTCATGAGTGTTTTTGTTTGATATCTGATTGATATACTAAGGTCTATCAATTTTTAGTACAAAATCTGTATAAAATGTTTACAATCTTATACAGACTTTCTACTAAAGTCTGTGTAAGATTGTAAAAATTAGTCATGTGTTAAAGAGACAAAAATTTCTTAAAACATAAGATTACTCATAACATTGTGTTTATTAAGTCTTATTTTTTCCAGAGCAAGCAACCATAAAAATTAAACAACTGTTTAAAACAGAACTGTTATTTTAGAGCACTGTACTGCCATTTCTTTAAAAGATAAACTTGGTTAATGTAGAAACATCAATGTAACTGTGATGCTATTAATGTGCTCATATCTTCCAGTTATACAACTCGATAAGGTAGAAACATTAAAAGAGCATTATATCAAGCTGGTGTTCTGAAGTTGTATGGTAAATAAAATATATATTGGGGATTTATTTACCTGTTATCAATAAGATATGTAAAGTTTTATGTTACACTTTACATTGTGCAACAATTTAAATGTATTTTTAAATTAATGAGAGCCTAATCTATTTGAATGTTAAAAACATTCAGCCATTCTTTAATTCATGTTTCAAAAGTGATATTATATGGTGTTAGCTAATGTTCATGTGACCTCAAACAATTTATGTAAACTTTGTAAAAGGATATTAAAAAACGAAGATCAGCTTTAGAACTAAAACACTTATGATTTATAAAGAGCCCTGTCTTACCTGAGATAAGGCTCTGTGTCCCATCTTACTACATGTGAGAATGACTACGAAAGCAGTAGGTCAGATTTTATTTCATTTAAAGTTATGTTCAAAAGTTTTGTTTTTTTCTTTTTTTTTTTCTCTCAAGTTTACTAGGATCTCAAACAGGGAATATAAAGTAAAACTCACCCAAAAAATTCAGGGTAGCATTACATTAACTAAGTATTTTTACTCTTGTTAAAAAATTTTGTTTTTTAATTTGCTTATAAGTGATCTAAAGATTCCCTGTTGGTGTTTTAACTATGGCTGGAATCTTTCAGAATAAAATCTTGTGATATCCTGGCTTAGATTCCCAGTGCTCTGTGTAAAGTCACCCTGGGCCATGATCTCAGATTCCAATGGTGAATCTCATGTGTGGCCTCCTGAAATCCCAACACAATTCATGGCAATACTTCTCTGAGGTCAGTTACACAACTCAGTCTCTAAGGGGAATCACAACAGAGTTCAAGCCCAGGTGGACCCAGGCATCTCTTCAAATTGCCACACAAATGATGACAATTAAAACCAAAACACTCTCACATGGCCCTCTTCATCTTTTTATATAGACACTAATCATAACCTCTAGCTGGAGGTTTCCATGAGGGGCACAGCCCAAGACAGTGTCAAAAATAATCTCCCTTGTCCCTCATTTGCCTAAAGTCAGGGTGGCCTGGACAACCTTAGTGTGAACCAGAAGTGATCAAATAGGCCTGCCGTTAATACTACTCCACTTCTCAAATTTGAGGCCTACTGACTGTGGGGTATAGATTTTTAGTGTGAATTGGAGTTATAAGAAAACCCAAGCACCTATTGTCTCCCCTCTGCAGCCCTTTGAAGAACTTATTTGACACAAATGATCCCTATTCTCACTTGATGGAGGTCAGGAATCTTACAGAGGAAGTCGAGAGGCTTCATCCACAATGACTGATCTTTTTTCCATTTAGGTTTTGGATGCCCACATGGGATCTTTCTTTAGATTCATCAGGTGCTGAAAATCTAAACCACAGGCTCACACAGGGCCAAGAGGCTGATTCAGATACATCCATTTCCAAAGCAATGAAGCAAAGAGCCACAGGTGATGCCCATTCATTTCCATTTGAAAACTGTTTTCTTCAGGCTTCACAAAGGGGTGGCCTGAGGCAAAGACCTTTCTGACATTCAGAGCAACAGAACAATAGGTAATCAAAAGGCCCCAAGCAGGGTTTCTCCACGGAGACTTTCCTTGTTACTCTAATATGTGAGTTTTCTGAGTTGCTTGCCATTCCCTTCAGCTATCCAGTACATGGCCATGTCACAGAGCTTGGAGGTGGTACATATCTTGTACAAAAATACATGATACTAATCTTGAGAGTGGCCAGAATTCATGAAAAAATGGAAAATTAGGTAGATAGCAGGTGTTGCCCATGGATAAGGCAAGCCTCAGTCCATTCATTAAATGGAAAGGATGCATGCTGGGAAGCTTTCTACTAGACAGGACACACCCAATGAGCTATTTTTTTCTAATATCCACAAAGAAAAACACAGTGGGATACACGGACATAGAAACAGTCTCCTTGTCAAATGACTTACTGGAAACAGTCCACTCCAATCCAAACAAACCTCCTTTTTTACCTATTCTCAGAACATGGAAAAAAACCACAAACACAAACCAACACCCACAAATGCAACTCCTTCTTCCAAGTAGGTCTGTCACTATCTGGAGTGTCCTCTGACTGGTAGGCCATACGATGTTCCCCACAAATGGCCTTTCTGTCTCAGATCTGGTCTCCTTGGTCAACTCTGTGAAGTTGTCAGGAGGCAGTGGTGAGCCAATTCCTGTCCTCTCAGGAAAGACCCCTCTTCAGAGCTTTCTTAGTATTTGGCAACACTTACATCAGTAGGTACCAAGAAAGACTGACTCTGTCCTTAGTAAATCCAAACAAGTGAGCCCACTGCGACTGGGACTTGGACTGGCTCTGGTGCCTGGCTTCCTGGATCACAAAATTCAGAGAGTTCCATCGCCAAGGAAATGAGGTGAGGTCACTACCTTCAGGAAATAAATGAGGTCCCTGTCTTGGCCACTACTTTGTCCTAACAGTTGCATCCTAGTGTCTCCTGACATGGAGGCTGCCCTACTTCCTGTGATACTTTCACATGTTAGAATGGTATAGAAACCATAGTCACCTGGGAACAGCTCTCCACACAGGCCTGCTTTGGTCCATCTTCCCTGCATTAAGAATAGAGAGGCTGACTCAGACACATCCTTTCATCCTGACCATGTTGTTTGCCATGGAATATGACTTTTGTTCTCTCAGGTCTTTCATAGCTGCCTACATCTTCTCCAGGGATTATTTCTGCATGGATTTTGAGGTACTCAGCAGGTGGAAGATCTCCTAACTTCCTGTATTGTAATATCAACTTTATCCCTGCTCTTCTGTAAAGTGAGATTGAGGGAACATTGTATGGTTAGGGTTAATAGCATGTTCCATTTGGCTTAGGAATCATTCTGCTGGATGAATAATGGTATTGGGAACCAGCAATATTTATAAGAATATAGAGGTAAAATATAAGTATGAAAACAGAAATCTAGGTAATATTTGAAGCCCAGAAGGATTTGGGCTCTTGATTGGGATCCTTAGCTTGAGTAATGTTTTGCACCGAGGTCGATGCAAATCGATATACAATGGCATAAGACCCTGTACCTCAGATGATTGAATGTAGAAGAGAACATCCAGTGAAAAAGGGATAGTGTGTAGGATTAGAAAGATAGTCAGTAGGTTTAGGAGGAAGAGTGAGTCTAGGATTTGGACCAAAAGTTCTTTAGCAATAGGTTTCGGTTAGAGAGTGAATATAAATGGCACCATATGTGAAAAGTTGGGCACAATCATGAACTGGGAAAAATATGTAGGAAGGCAGACATCAATAGAGACATTAGGAAATCAGGCAAAGTATAACGTGAGTGATAAGATTTGACATTTTCAACAGGGTTGAGGTTGAATACATAATCTTAAAAAGAAACAAAAATGTAGTCACCAATTGGATTGACATTTGAGAGCATTAGGCAAACTGGACATGGATGTTTTTAGTAATCCATGTTCACATTCCATTGAGGCTTTATTGCAATCATAATGGTGACCTTTGCATTTTGTGTCCAGAATATTACTGTGATAATATGTATATGTAGATCAGGTGACATGAGTATTTCTTCCACCTTTTCTGGGAGCAATATTTTGAAAACATATAAATTAGTACTGGGGATACTAAGAGGTTTACCCTGTGTGGATGAATATAGAGATGATGCATTAATAGACCATACTGTGAAAAAATTATGTGACTGGTTCCAAATTTACATAATGGATTGTTTTAATATCTGAAAATATAGACGAAATCATATATTGATATATGTACATTCATTCCAACAAGTTATATATCTAATGGTATTATTAGGGTTACCGTTTATCATGAATAGTGTGTGAGTTTTGCTTCAAAAATGATAATGGAATCGAAAATAATGTGTTTAGAAAGAAGTCTAGTGAAAAGACCAGTCAAGAAACATAGAGGAATATATGTGTTCCAAAGGAGGAAGTGATTGAAAGTAAACCAAATATTTATAAATTTGTGAACTTGTGAATGAAAGGATATATTTTATGATGTCCATAAACTGAATAAATAATAACGCACCAAGTTTGAATAAAAATGAACTTTAAAAAACACATCATATCCAATAGGAATGTATTTGCATTGATGTTAAACTTGGTCAGTTAGTCTAGAAATATTAGGATTTGTAAGAACCCTTCCCTGAATTTAGTTTTCAGTACTAGGAAACAAATATGTATTTCAGTGGATGTATATTTCTGAGAATAAACTTGTTAAAAGTTGATTATAAATCCACATATATGAATATGAATGAATTCAGGTGGTGTATAAGAAGACATATATTTCATATTTTGGAAAATCTGGAGACTATATATATATATATATATATATATATATAGAGAGAGAGAGAGAGAGAGAGAGAGAGAGAGAGAGACAAACACACACACATTATAATGTCGCAATATATATGTCAATCGAAATTCATCATGAAAAATAACTCATCCGCATATCCCAAAATATTCATTTTACTGAACATGGATGTATGTAGAATGTTGTTCATCTAGGAAGCTCACCCATGGGTTGAATTTTCTGTACCAACAGCGTTTAGGAGGAGTGATCTCTTCTCACAAATAGTATCTGCCAAGTCAGCCACCTTACAAGAATGTACGTGTGAAACCAGGTAGGATTCTATTTGTGCATATAAAAATACATGTGCTTAATAGGCTACAGAGAAAGTGAGACAGGAATTCATATATTTCTTAACTTTAAAAACACATGGAATAGTGTGTAGTGTCCCTCTTTATCCCTTTTGATTAACTTTGGCTTAAAAAAAAGAATTTTATTGAGAATTTTTGTATATATCTTTGTCAGGAATATTGCTCTGAAGATTTCTTTCCTTGATGTGTCTTTGTCTGATTTTGGTATGTGAGTGATAATAGCCTCATGGAATGAGTTTGGAGGAGTTCCATTATTTTCTATTTTATGGAATAATTTGAGGAGTATTGTGATGAATGCTTCTTTGAAGGTCTTGTAGAACATGGCTGAGAATCTGTCTGTTCCTGGGCTTTGCTTGATTGGTAGGCTGTTGACAGCAACTTCTATTTCATTGCTTGAAATTGATTTGTTTAAATTGTTCACGTCCTACTAATTAAGTTTGGGTATATCTCTAAAATTTTATTGATGTCATCATGGTATTTTAATTTATTAGACTATAAATTTTCAAATTAGTTTATAATTATTCTCTGTATTTTAGTTGTGTACTCTGTAAAAGTTCCTTTATGATCCTTAATTTTAGTAATTTGAGGTTTTTTTTCTTCATTAGCTTGGTTAAGGAAGTGTCAATTTTATTTATTTTTCAAAGATTAAATTTTGTGTTGTGTCAAAAAAAATAACACATGGAAAATTATTTCAATAAATTGAATAGATTTATAACTCCTACCTTATATTATGCAAAAGGCAAGTCCAACTATACACCATGTCTCTTCTGAAATGCTTGTATCTATTCTGTTTGGGTTCTTTTTCTCCATTATATTAGTATTAGTGGTAAGAGTCTCGTAGGGTATATGAATGTTTCTGAGAATAATCTTGTGAAAAGATAATTATAAATCCACATTCATGAATATGAAAAATTTAGGAAGTGCAAAATAAGACACATATATTTCATACTTTGAAAAATTTGGAGAGTATATCTATATTTATATCTATATATCTATATCTATATCTATATCTATATCTATCTATCTATATATATATATATATATACACACACACACTCACACACACACACACACAACACTCACAGACATTAAAAAGTACCAATATAAATGCCAATCGAAATTCATCAGTAAATATATATCATCCACAAATGCAAAAAATATTTATTTTACTAAACATGAGTTTATATATAATGTTTTTCTAATAGGACGCTCTCCTATAGGTTGAATTTTCATTTCCAAAAGCATTTAGGAGGAGTGAACTCTTCTCACAATTTGTATCTGCCAAGACAGCCACCTCACAAAAATGTACGTGTGATACCTGTTAGGATTCTATATATGCATATAAATATACATGTGTGAATAGGCTACAGAAAAGGGAAACAAGAATTCACATATTTGTTAAGTTTAAAAACACATGGACAATATTACAATTAAAATTTGACTAGATTTATAACTCCAACCTTATATAAGGCAAATGTCAAGTCCAACTATACAACATGTCTCCTCTGAAGTGCTTGTATTTCTATTGTGTTGGGTTAATTTTCACGATTATATTAGGATGAATAGTCTGAGTCTACTAGGTATGGGTTATTGTCAGGGATTCAGTACTTCGAATGAAAAATTGGAAAATAAATCCAATGTGTATGTAAATATATGCTGCACAAATATCCTCCCGCTCTCATCCAGAACAATGCCTTGACATTACCTTCACCACAAGTAAGACACAACTAGAGGAGAAGAGTTACAAAATCAGTGAATACATATCTGGAATGGAAAATGCTAAGGAGCTCACATTCTGGAGGCGGTAGAGGAGTTTCAAAAAGTAAGGAACAGGGTAAACACTCCACAAACATGGAGCTCTGCTGGCCTAAAAACTTTTTGAGAAACTGCCTCTGAGCTTCCGCACTTGAAATATATGTTGTTTTCAGGAGATTTGGCTTCCTTTGTAGTGAGACCATCAAAGCTGGGTCTACATCTATGTGACCTGGAGGACATGGTTTCTTATTTTCCAATGAACAAGATGAAGCAGTGCTGAATCCTCTCTTTGTAAGTAAACTGAGGCCACTGGGGACTAAGTGTCTCCCCGTGTGGACTGTGAAGCCATTTGGTCCTCCTCCATTTTTTGTGGAGTTTTTGCTGCTGCACTGTGAGTTTGGTAGTTGTTTCACGAAATACTAGGAGCTAAACTGGGACACAGTGCTGGAGGGAGTTCTGTCACGTGTGGTGGGTCAGGGTCTGCAAGAGAATGCACCAACTAGGCTTCTATCTCTCACAGCTTTCCCCATTGCCCCCTTTTCCATATCAACCTGATTCTTAATTTTCCTCTGAAAACTCTCCATATAACAAGATGCCTTTACATATAAGGGTCTGCTGGCTGCACCATGTCAGTTACAAGCCATTTGGAATAAAATGGTAGATCCACAAGGCCCTTCCACGAATGTTTTATCAAACACCTCCCCACCACTGCTCTAGACCCACTACTCAGCAGGCTACAAACTACTGGCATCTCTGTTCTACACCATTTTCATGAAACTCAGTAAATCAAGGCACTGTCTGGTATAATCATGATCAGCAAAAGGACATCCAATGTTTCTCCAGTACCACCTGGTCATAGGAATTTCAAAAATTTCATGGTATTTATCTAGCCATTTTTCAAGCATGAAGTTGGAGGCACTGTGGGTTTCAATTCATTCAGCAAAGATTAAATGGTGAGGAAGCTCATTTCAATAAAATCTCTTTAGAACTCTCACAGGCAAGGCTTCCCAAAGAGTGGACAAAAGGTCACATTAGGCGAGGCCCATTGAGGTCTATAATGTGAGGTCCATGTGTGTTTTGACTCTCAACAATGGCTGCCATTTCTTTAAGGATAAAATCATGTGATATCCTTGCTGAGATTCCCAGGCCTCTGTGGAAATCCACCCGGGGCCTAGGTCTCAGTTTCCAAGAGCGACTTTCATGCATGGCCTCTTAAAATCCCAACAAAATTCATGGCAATGCTTCTCTGAGTTCAGTTCCAAAACCCAGTCTCTAAGGGGAATCACACCAGAGTTCAAGCCCACGTGGACACAGTCATTTATTCCAATGCCACGCAAATGAGCAACATTAAAACCAAAACACTCCCACATAGCCCTCATCTTATTCCATATAGTCAATCATCTTAACATCTGGCTGGAGGTTTCCATGAGGGGCGCAGCCCAAGACAGTGTCCAAAATCAGCTCATTTGCCCCTCATTTGCCTAAAGTCAGGGTTGGCTGGACACCGTTTCTGTGAACCAGGAGTGAACAAATAAACCTGCCGTTAATACTTCTATGTTTCTCCAATTTGAGGTCTACTGATTTTAGGTATCAATTCTTTAGGTGATTTAGAGTCAAGCGAAAACACAAGCACCTCTGCAGGGCTTTGAAGAACTCATTTGACCTAAATAATCCCTATTCTCATTTGATGGAGTGCAGCAACCTAACAGAGGAAGGCAAGAGACTTCATCCAAAATGAATGATATTTTTTGCCATTGTGGTTTTGGAAGCTCACATGGGATCATTCTTAAGATCCATCAGGTGCTGAGAATCTAAGCTACAGCCACACACAGGTCCAAGAGGCTGATAAAGACAGATCCCTTTCCAAAGCAATTAAGCTAAGAGCCACAGGTGAGGCCCATTCATTTCCATTTGAAAACTGTTTTCTTCAGGCTTCACAAAGGGGTGGCCTGAGGCAAAGACCTTCCTGACATTCAGTGCAACACAGCAATAAGTATGCAAAAAGCCCAAAGCAGTGTTTCTGCACTGAGACTTTCCTGGTCACACTGATATCTGAGTTTTCTGAGATGCTCGCCATTCTCTTAAACTATCCTTTACATGGCCATGTCACAGAGCTTAGAGGTGGTACATATTTTGGACACAAATCCATGAGCCTATTCTGGAGAGTGGCCAGAATTCAGGAAGAAAACAACAACTTAGAAAGATAACAGGTGTTGCACATCGATAAGACAAGCTGCAGTCCATTCATATATTGGGCAGGATGAATTATAGGGAAGATTTATACTAGACAGGACACATCCATTAATGCATTCTCTTTTCTAATGTCTACAACAACGGACACAGTGGGATACACAGAAACAGAAACACTCGCCGTGTTAAATGACTTACTAGAAACTGTCCACTCGAAACCAAACAAAACGCCTTTGCTATCTATTCTCAGAACATGAGACAAAACAACAAACCCACACCCACTCCCACAAAGGCACCTAATGCCCCCAAGTGGGTCTTTGACTATCCGAAGTATCCTCTGACTGGTGGGCCATACTATGTTCCCTCGACATGGCCTGTCTTCTCTCAGATCATGTTTCCTTGACCAACTCTGTGAAGATGTCAGGAAAAAGTGGTTAGCCACTACCTGTTTTCTCAGGAAAGGTCCATATTCATAGCTCTCCTTGCATTTGGCCATCCTCACATCATTAGGTATCAAGAAAACTGACTCTGTCCTTGGTAAATCCAAACAAGTGAGCCCACTGGGCCTGGGACTGGGACTGCCTCTGGGTGCCTGGCTTCTTGGATACCAAGTTCAGAGAGTTCCATCACCAAGGAAATGAGGTATGTCACATTCTTTGGAACTGAATGAGGTCACTGCCTTGGCAACCACTTTGTCCTAACGGTTGCTTCCAAGGGTTACATAAGATGGAGGTTTCCCCTACTTCCTGTGACACTTTCATAAGGTAGAATGTACATCAACCATTGGCACTCTGGAACAGCTCTCCACTCAGGCCTGGATTGTTCCACCTTGTCTACAGTAAGAAGAGAGAGGCAGATTCAGACACATCCCTTCATCCTGACCAAGTTGTTTGCCATGGAAGATGACTTTTGCTCTCTCAGGTGCTTCATACCTGCCTACAACTTCTCCAGGTATCATTTGTGCATGGACATTTGAGGTTCTCATCCGGTAGAAGATCCCCAACTTTCCTGTATTGTAAGAACCCCTCTGTCCCTGCTCTTCTGTAAAATGATTGAGGGAACAGTGTATACTTGGGGTTAAAAACAGGTTTGATTTGGTGACGAATGATTCTGTGCGATGAATAATGGCATTGGGAACCTGCAATATTTACAAGAATATAGAGGTGAAATATAAGTATGAAAACAGAAATCTAGGTATGCTTTGAAGCCCAGAAGGGTTTTGCCCTTGATTGAGATACTTAGCTTTGAATTATGTTCTGCAAAGATGTCTCAGATAATTCGAATTACAATGGCATAGGACATTGTACATTGGATGATAGAATTTAGAAGAGAACATCAGGTCAAAAAGGGATATTCAGTAGGATTAGGAAGATAGTCGGTAGGTTTAGGAAGAAGAGTGAGTACAGGATTTGGACCAAAAGTTCTTTAGCAATAGACTTTTGGTTATAGAGTGAATGTAAATGTCAGCACATATGAAGAGTCAGTCACTATGTTGAACTGGGGAAAATATGTAGAAAAGCAGATATCAATAGAAACATTACGAAATCAGGCAAAGTATAAAGTGAGGGATAGAATTAGACATTTTCAACAGTGTTGAGTTTGAATATATAAATAGGAAAAAACAAATATGTAGTCACCAATAGGATTGACAATTGATAGCATTAGGCAACCTGGATATGGATGTTTTTAGAAATCCATGTTCACTTTCCATTTAGGCTTTGGTACAATCATAAGTGTGACCTTTCCATTTTTTGTCCAGAATATTACTGTGATAATGAGGTGACATGAGTATTTCTTTCACCATTTCTGGGAGCAATATATTGAAGATGTAAAATTAGAATCGGGGTACAAAGAGGTGTACCCTGTTTCTATGAACATAGAAAAAAAGCATGAATAGACCATACTGTGAATAAATAATATAATTTTTTCAACTTTAAATAATGAATTGAACTGATATCTGAAAAATTAAAGGAAATCATATATTGATATACAATCATTCATTCCAACCAGTTATATATCTAATGGAAATATTAGTGTTTTGGTTTATCATGAAGAGTGTGTGAGTTTTGCTTCAAAATGATTATGGAAATTCAAAATAATGTGTTTGGAAAGAAGTCTCATGAAAAGACCAGTCAAGAAACCCTGACAATACATGTGTTCTGAAGCAAGAAGTGATTAATGTTGAAACAAATGCCTATTAATTTGTGAACTTGTGGATGAAATGTATATCCTATGATGTGCAAAAACTGAAGAAACCATAATGCACCAGTGTCGAATACAAATGAATGACAAATTACATATCATGTCCCATAGGAGTCTACTTGCATTGATGTTAGACTGGTTCAGATACTGTGGAATAATTAGGATTTGTATGCACCCTTCACTGAAGTTAGTAGTCAGTACTAGGAAACAAATATGTATTTCAGGTGGATGAATATTTCTGATTATAATCTTCTGAAAAGTGGATTATAAATCAACATACATGAACATGAATGAATTTAGAGAGTGTATACTAGACACATATATTTCATATTTGGAAAACTTTGGAGAGTATATCTATATCTATATCTATACACACACACACACACACACACACACACAACATCACAGACATTAAAAAGTACCAATATAAATGCCAATCGAAATTCATCAGTAAATATATATCATCCACAGATGCAAAAATATTTAAGTTACTGAACATGAGTTTATGTATAATGTTGTTCTTCTAGGACGCTCTCTTATAGGTTGAATTTTCATTTCCAACAGCATTTAGGAGGAGTGAACACTTCTCACAATTTGTATCTGCCAAGACATCCACTTTACAAAAATGTACGTGTGATACCTGGTAGGATTCTATATATGCATATAAATACACATGTGTGAATAGGCTACAGAAATTGGAAACAAGTATTCACATATTTGTTAAGTTTAAAAACACATGGAGAATATTTCAATTAAAATTTGACTAGATGTATAACTCCTACCTTATATAATGCACATGTCAAGTCCAACTATAGAACATGTCTCCTCTGAAGTGCTTGTATTTCTATTGTGTTGGGTTAATTTTTCCCATTATATTAGGATGAATAGTCTGAGTCTACTAGGTATGGGTTAGTGTCAGGGATTCAGTACTTCGAATGAAAAATTGGAAAATGAATCCAATGTGTATGTAAATATATGCTGCACAAATATCCTCCCGCTCTCATCCAGAACAATGCCTTGACATTACCTTCACCCCAAGTAAGACACAATTAGAGGAGAAGAGTTACACAATCAGTGAATACATATCTGGAATGGAAAATGCTCAGGAGTTCACAACCTTGGAGGTGGTTTAGGAGTTTCCAAAAGTAAGGGACATGGTAAACACTCCACAAACATGTAACTCTGCTGGCCTAAAAACTGTTTGAGAAACTGCCTCTGAGCTTCCGCACTTGAAATATATGTTGTTTTCATGAGATTTGGCTTCCTTTGTAGTGAGACCATCAAAGCTGGGTCTGCATCTATGTGACCTGGAGGACATGGTTTCTTATTTTCCAATGAACAAGATGAAGCAGTGCTGAATCCTCTCTTTATAGGTAAACTGAGGCCACTGGGGACTAAGTGTCTCCCCGTCTCCCCGTGTGGACTGTGAAGCCATTTGGTCCTCCTCCACTTTTTGTGGTTTTTAGGCTGCTGCACTGTGAGTTTGGTATTTGTTTCACGAAATACTAGCAGCTAAACTGGGACACAGTGCTGGAGGGAGTTCTGTCACGTGTGGTGGGTCAGGGTCTGCAAGAGAATGCACCAACTAGGCTTCTATCTCTCACAGCTTGCCCCATTGCCCCCTTGTCCATATCAACCTGATTCTTAATTTTCCTCTTAAAACTCTCCATATAACAAGATGCCTTTACATATAAGGGTCTGCTGCCAGCACCATGTCAGTTACAAGCCATTTGGAATCCAATGGTAGATCCACATGGCCCTACCACGGATGTTTTATCAAACACCTCCCCAGCACTGCTCTAGACCCACTACTCAGCAGGCTCCAACTTACTGGCATCTCTGTTCTACACCATTTTCATGAAACTCAGTAAATCAAGGCACTGTCTGGTATACTCATGATCAGCAATAGGACATCCAATGTTTCTCCAGTGCCACCTGGTCATAGGAATTTCAAAAATTTCATGGTATTTATCTAGCCATTTTTCAAGCATGAAGTTGGAGGCACTGTGGGTTTCAATTCATTCAGCAAAGATTAAATGGTGAGGAAGATCATTTCAATGAAATCTCTGGAGAAATCTCACAGGCAAGGCTTCCCAAAGAATGGACAAAAGGTCACATTAGGCCAGGCCCATTGAGGTCTACAATGTGAGGTGCATGTGTGCTTTGACTCTCAACTATGGCTGCCATTTCTTTAAGAATAAAATCATGTGATATCCTTGCTGAGATTCCCAGGCCCCGGTGGAAATCTACCCGGGGCCTAGGTCTCAGTTTCCAAGAGCGACTTTCATGCGTGGCCTCTTAAAATCCCAACAAAATTCATAGCAATGCTTCTCTGAGTTCAGTTCCAAAACCCAGTGTTTAAGGGGAATCACACCAGAGTTCAAGCCCACGTGGAACCAGTCATTTTTTCCAATGCCACACAAATGACCAACATTAAAACCAAAACACTCCCACATGGCCCTCACCTTATTCCATATAGTCAATCATCTTAAACTCTGGCTGGAGGTTTCCATGAGGGGTGCAGCCCAAGGCAGTGTCCAAAATCAGCTCGTTTGCCCCTCATTTGCCTAAAGTCAGGGTAGCCTGGACACCGTTGCTGTGAACCAGGAGTGAACAAATAAGCCTGCCGTTAATACTTCTATGTTTCTCCAATTTGAGGGCTACTGATTTTAGGTATCGATTCTTTAGGTGATTTAGAGTCATGCGAAAACACAAGCACCTCTGCAGGGCTTTGAAGAACTCATTTGACTCACAGAATCCCTATTCATATTTGTTGGAGTGCAGGAACCTAACAGAGGAAGGCAAGAGTCTTCATCCACAATGAATGATATTTTTTGCCATTCTGGTTTTGGAAGCTCACATGGGATCATTCTTAAGATCCATCAGGTGCTGAGAATCTAAGTCACAGCCACACACAGGACACAGGCTGATAAAGACACATCCCTTTCCAAAGCAATTAAGCAAAGAACCACAGGTGAGGCCCATTCATTTCCATTTGAAAACTGTTTTCTTCAGGCTTCACAAAGGGGTGGCCTGAGGCAAAGACCTTCCTGACATTCAGTGCAACACAACAATAAGTAAGCAAAAAGCCCAAAGCAGTGTTTCTGCACTGAGACTTTCCTGGTCACCCTGATATCTGAGTTTTCTGAGATGCTCGCCATTCTCTTCAACTATCCTTTACATGGCCATGTCACAGAGCTTGGAGGTGGTACATATTTTGGACACAAATATTTTGGAGAGTGGCCAGAATTCAGGAAGAAAACAACAACTTAGAAAGATAGCAGGTGTTGCACATCGATAAGACAAGCTGCAGTCCATTCATATATTGGGCAGGATGAATTATAGGGAAGATTTATACTAGACAGGACACATCTATTAATGCATTCCCTTTTCTAATGTCTACAACAAAGGACACAGTGGGATACACATAAACAGAAACACTCGCCTTGTCAAATGACTTACTAGAAACTGTCTGCTCCAAACCAAACAAACCGCCTTTTCGATCTATTCTCAGAACATGAGACAATACAACAAACCCACACCCACTCCCACAAAGGCACCTCCTTCCCCCAAGTAGGTCTGTGACTATCCGGAGTGTCCTCTGACTGGTGGGCCATACTATGTTCCCCCGAAATGGCCTGTCTTCTCTCAGATCTTGTTTCCTTGACCAACTCTGTGAAGATGTCAGGAAAAAGTGGTTAGCCACTACCTGTTTTCTCAGGAAAGGTCCATCTTCAGAGCTCTCCTGGCATTTGGCCATCCTCACATCATTAGGTACCAAGAAAACTGACTATGTCCTTGGTAAATCCAAACAAGTGAGCCCACTGGGCCTGGGACTGGGACTGCCTCTGGGTGCCTGGCTTCTTGGATACCAATTTCAGAGAGTTCCATCACCAAGGAAATGAGGTATGTCACATTCTTTGAAACTGAATGAGGTCACTGCCTTGGCAACCACTTTGTCCTAACAGTTGCTTCCAAGGGTTACATAAGATGGAGGTTTCCCCTACTTCCTGTGGACTTTCATAAGGTAGAATGTATATCAACCATTGGCACCCGGGAACAGCTCTCCACTCAGGCCTGGATTGTTCCACCTTGTCTACAATAAGAAGAGAGAGGCAGATTCAGACACATCCCTTCATCCTGACCAGGTTGTTTGCCATGGAAGTTGACTTTTGCTCTCTCAGGTGCTTCATACCTGCCTACAACTTCTCCAGGTATCATTTGTGCATGGACATTTGAGGTTCTCATCTGGTGGAAGATCCCCAACTTTCCTGTATTGTAAGAACCCCTCTGTCCCTGCTCTTCTGTAAAATGATTGAGGGAACAGTGTATACTTGGGGTTAAAAACAGGTTTGATTTGGTGACGAATGATTCTGTGCAATGAATGATGGGATTGGGAACCTGCAATATTTACAAGAATATAGAGGTGAAATATAAGTATGAAAAAAGAAATCTAGGTATGCTTTGAAGCCCAGAAGGGTTTTGCCCTTGATTGGGATACTTAGCTTTGAATTATGTTCTGCAAAGATGTCTCAGATAATTTGATATACAATGGCATAGGACCTTGTATATTGGATGATTGAATTTAGAAGAGAACATCCAGTCAAAAAGGGATGTTCAGTAGGATTAGGAAGATAGTCGGTAGGTTTAGGAAGATGAGTGAGTATAGGATTTGGACCAAAAGTTCTTTAGCAATAGACTTTTGGTTATAGAGTGAATGTAAATGTCAGCACATATGAAGAGTCAGACACTATGTTGAACTGGGGAAAATATGTAGAAAAGCAGATATCAATGGAAACATTACGAAAGCAGGCAAAGTATAAAGTGAGGGATAGAATTAGACATTTTCAACAGGGTTGAGTTTCAATATATAAATTAGGAAAAAACAAATATGTAGTGACCAATAGGAGTGACAATTGACAGCATTAGGAAACCTGGACATGGATTTTTTAGAAATCCATGTTCACTTTCCATTTAGGCTTTGGTACAATCATAAGTGTGACCTTTCCATTTTTTGTCCAGAATATTACTGTGATAATGAGGTGACATGAGTATTTCTTTCACCATTTCAGGGAGCAATATATTGAAGATGTAAAATTAGAATCGGGGGTACAAATAGGTGTACCCTGTTTCTATGAACATAGAGAAAAACCACGAATAGAGCATACTGTGAATAAATAATATAACTTTTTTGAACTTTAAATAATGAATTGAACTGATATCTGAAAAATAAAAGGAAATTGTATATTGATATACAATCATTCATTCCAACCAGTTATATATCTAATGGAAATATTAGTGTTTTGGTTTATCATGAAGAGTGTGTGAGTTTTGCTTCAAAATGATTATGGAAATTCAAAATAATGTGTTTGGAAAGAAGTCTCATGAAAAGACCAGGCAAGAAACCCTGACAATACATGTGTTCTGAAGCAAGAAGTGATTAATGTTGAAACAAATGCCTATTAATTTGTGAACTTGGGGATGAAATGTATATCCTATTATGTGCAAAAACTGAAGAAACAATAATGTACCAGTGTCGAATAGAAATGAATGACAAATTACATATCATGTCCCATAGGAGTCTACTTGCATTGATGTTAGACTGGGTCAGATACTGTAGAATAATGAGGATTTGTATGCACCCTTCACTGAAGTTAGCAGTCAGTACTAGGAAACAAATATGTATTTCAGGTGGATGAATATTTCTGATTATAATCTTCTGAAATGTGGATTATAAATCCACATACATGAACATGAATGAATTTAGAGAGTGTATACTAGACACATATATTTCATATTTGGAAAACTTTGGAGAGTATATCTATATCTATATCTATACACACACACACACACACACACACACACACACACACAACACTCACAGACATTAAAAAGTACCAATATAAATGCCAATCGAAATTCATCAGTAAATATATATCATCCACAGATGCAAAAATATTTATGTTACTGAACATGAGTTTATGTATAATGTTGTTCTTCTAGGACGCTCTCTTATAGGTTGAATTTTCATTTCCAACAGCATTTAGGAGGAGTGAACACTTCTCACAATTTGTATCTGCCAAGACATCCACCTTACAAAAATGTACGTGTGATACCTGGTAGGATTCTATATATGCATATAAATATACATGTGGGAATAGGCTACAGAAATTGGAAACAAGTATTCACATATTTGTTAAGTTTAAAAACACATGGAGAATATTTCAATTAAAATTTGACTAGATGTATAACTCCTACCTTATATAATGCACATGTCAAGTCCAACTATAGAACATGTCTCCTCTGAAGTGCTTGTATTTCTATTGTGTTGGGTTAATTTTTCCCATTATATTAGGATGAATAGTCTGAGTCTACTAGGTATGGGTTAGTGTCAGGGATTCAGTACTTCGAATGAAAAATTGGAAAATGAATCCAATGTGTATGTAAATATTGCTGCACACATATCCTCCCGCTCTCATCCAAAACAATGCCTTGACATTACCTTCACCCCAAGTAAGACACAATTAGAGGAGAAGAGTTACACAATCAGTGAATACATATCTGGAATGGAAAATGCTCAGGAGTTCACAACCTTGGAGGTGGTTTAGGAGTTTCCAAAAGTAAGGGACATGGTAAACACTCCACAAACATGTAACTCTGCTGGCCTAAAAACTTTTTGAGAAACTGCCTCTGAGCTTCCGCAATTGAAATATATGTTGTTTTCATGAGATTTGGCTTCTTTTGTAGTGAGACCATCAAAGCTGGGTCTGCATCTATGTGACCTGGAGGACATGGTTTCTTATTTTCCAATGAACAAGATGAAGCAGTGCTGAATCCTCTCTTTATAGGTAAACTGAGGCCACTGGGGACTAAGTGTCTCCCCGTCTCCCCGTGTGGACTGTGAAGCCATTTGGTCCTCCTCCACTTTTTGTGGTTTTTAGGCTGCTGCACTGTGAGTTTGGTATTTGTTTCACAAAATACTAGCAGCTAAACTGGGACACAGTGCTGGAGGGAGTTCTGTCACGTGTGGTGGGTCAGGGTCTGCAAGAGAATGCACCAACTAGGCTTCTATCTCTCACAGCTTGCCCCATTGCCACCTTGTCCATATCAACCTGATTCTTAATTTTCCTCTTAAAACTCTCCATATAACAAGATGCCTTTACATATAAGGGTCTGCTGGCAGCACCATGTCAGTTACAAGCCATTTGGAATCCAATGGTAGATCCACATGGCCCTACCACGGATGTTTTATCAAACACCTCCCCAGCACTGCTCTAGACCCACTACTCAGCAGGCTCCAACTTACTGGCATCTCTGTTCTACACCATTTTCATGAAACTCAGTAAATCAAGGCACTGTCTGGTATACTCATGATCAGCAATAGGACATCCAATGTTTCTCCAGTGCCACCTGGTCATAGGAATTTCAAAAATTTCATGGTATTTATCTAGCCATTTTTCAAGCATGAAGTTGGAGGCACTGTGGGTTTCAATTCATTCAGCAAACATTAAATGGTGAGGAAGCTCATTACAATGAAATCTCTGGAGAAATCTCACAGGCAAGGCTTCCCAAAGAATGGACAAAAGGTCACATTAGGCCAGGCCCATTGAGGTCTACAATGTGAGGTGCATGTGTGTTTTGACTCTCAACTATGGCTGCCATTTCTTTAAGAATAAAATCATGTGATATCCTTGCTGAGATTCCCAGGCCTCTGTGGAAATCTACCCGGGGCCTAGGTCTCAGTTTCCAAGAGCGACTTTCATGCGTGGCCTCTTAAAATCCCAACAAAATTCATAGCAATGCTTCTCTGAGTTCAGTTCCAAAACCCAGTGTTTAAGGGGAATCACACCAGAGTTCAAGCCCACGTGGAACCAGTCATTTTTTCCAATGCCACACAAATGACCAACATTAAAACCAAAACACTCCCACATGGCCCTCACCTTATTCCATATAGTCAATCATCTTAAACTCTGGCTGGAGGTTTCCATGAGGGGTGCAGCCCAAGACAGTGTCCAAAATCAGCTTGTTTGCCCCTCATTTGCCTAATGTCAGGGTAGCCTGGACACCGTTGCTGTGAACCAGAAGTGAACAAATAAGCCTGCTGTTAATACTTCTATGTTTCTCCAATTTGAGGGCTACTGATTTTAGGTATCGATTCTTTAGGTGATTTAGAGTCATGCGAAAACACAAGCACCTCTGCAGGGCTTTGAAGAACTCATTTGACTCACAGAATCCCTATTCATATTTGTTGGAGTGCAGGAACCTAACAGAGGAAGGCAAGAGTCTTCATCAACAATGAATGATATTTTTTGCCATTCTGGTTTTGGAAGCTCACATGGGATCATTCTTAAGATCCATCAGGTGCTGAGAATCTAAGTCACAGCCACACACAGGACCAAGAGGCTGATAAAGACACATCCCTTTCCAAAGCAATTAAGCAAAGAACCACAGGTGAGGCCCATTCATTTCCATTTGAAAACTGTTTTCTTCAGGCTTCACAAAGGGGTGGCCTGAGGCAAAGACCTTCCTGACATTCAGTGCAACACAACAATAAGTAAACAAAAAGCCCAAAGCAGTATTTCTGCACTGAGACTTTCCTGGTCACACTGATATCTGAGTTTTCTGAGATGCTCGCCATTCTCTTCAACTATCCTTTACATGGCCATGTCACAGAGCTTGGAGGTGATACATATTTTGGACACAAATCCCTGAGCCCATTCTGGAGAGTGACCAGAATTCAGGAAGAAAACAACAACTTAGAAAGATAGCAGGTGTTGCACATCGATAAGACAAGCTGCAGTCCATTCATATATTGGGCAGGATGAATTAAAGGGAAGATTTATACTAGACAGGACACATCCATTAATGCATTCCCTTTTCTAATGTCTACAACAATGGACACAGTGGGATACACATATACAGAAACACTGGCCTTGTCAAATGACTTACTAGAAACTGTCTGCTCCAAACCAAACAAACCGCCTTTTCGATCTATTCTCAGAACATGAGACAATACAACAAACCCACACCCACTCCCACAAAGGCACCTCCTTCCCCCAAGTAGGTCTGTGACTATCCGGAGTGTCCTCTGACTGGTGGGCCATACTATCTTCCCCCGAAATGGCCTGTCTTCTCTCAGATCTTGTTTCCTTGACCAACTCTGTGAAGATGTCAGGAAAAAGTGGTTAGCCACTACCTGTTTTCTCAGGAAAGGTCCATCTTCAGAGCTCTCCTGGCATTTGGCCATCCTCACATCATTAGGTACCAAGAAAACTGACTCTGTCCTTGGTAAATCCAAACAAGTGAGCCCACTGGGCCTGGGACTGGGACTGCCTCTGGGTGCCTGGCTTCTTGGATACCAAGTTCAGAGAGTTCCATCACCAAGGAAATGAGGTATGTCACATTCTTTGGAACTGAATGAGGTCACTGCCTTGGCAACCACTTTGTCCTAACAGTTGCTTCCAAGGGTTACATAAGATGTAGGTTTCCCCTACTTCCTGTGACACTTTCATAAGGTAGAATGTATATCAACCATTGGCACCCGGGAACAGCTCTCCACTCAGGCCTGGATTGTTCCACCTTGTCTACAGTAAGAAGAGAGAGGCAGATTCAGACACATCCCTTCATCCTGACCAGGTTGTTTGCCATGGAAGATGACTTTTCCTCTCTCAGGTGCTTCACACCTGCCTACAACTTCTCCAGGTATCATTTGTGCATGGACATTTGAGGTTCTCATCTGGTGGAAGATCCCCAACTTTCCTGTATTGTAAGAACCCCTCTGTCCCTGCTCTTCTGTAAAATGATTGAGGGAACAGTGTATACTTGGGGTTAAAAACAGGTTTGATTTGGTGACGAATGATTCTGTGCGATGAATAATGGCATTGGGAACCTGCAATATTTACAAGAATATAGAGGTGAAATATAAGTATGAAAACAGAAATCTAGGTATGCTTTGAAGCCCAGAAGGGTTTTGCCCTTGATTGAGATACTTAGCTTTGAATTATGTTCTGCAAAGATGTCTCAGATAATTCGAATTACAATGGCATAGAACGTTGTACATTGGATGATAGAATTTAGAAGAGAACATCAGGTCAAAAAGGGATATTCAGTAGGATTAGGAAGATAGTCGGTAGGTTTAGGAAGAAGAGTGAGTACAGGATTTGGACCAAAAGTTCTTTAGCAATAGACTTTTGGTTATAGAGTGAATGTAAATGTCAGCACATATGAAGAGTCAGTCACTATGTTGAACTGGGGAAAATATGTAGAAAAGCAGATATCAATAGAAACATTACGAAATCAGGCAAAGTATAAAGTGAGGGATAGAATTAGACATTTTCAACAGTGTTGAGTTTGAATATATAAATAGGAAAAAACAAATATGTAGTCACCAATAGGATTGACAATTGACAGCATTAGGCAACCTGGACATGGATGTTTTTAGAAATCCATGTCCACTTTCCATTTAGGCTTTGGTACGATCATAAGTGTGACCTTTCCATTTTTTGTCCAGAATATTACTGTGATAATGAGGTGACATGAGTATTTCTTTCACCATTTCTGGGAGCAATATATTGAAGATGTAATATTAGAATCGGGGTACAAAGAGGTGTACCCTGTTTCTATGAACATAGAAAAAAAGCATGAATAGACCATACTGTGAATAAATAATATAATTTTTTCAACTTTAAATAATGAATTGAACTGATATCTGAAAAATTAAAGGAAATCGTATATTGATATACAATCATTCATTCCAACCAGTTATATATCTATTGGAAATATTAGTGTTTTGGTTTATCATGAAGAGTGTGTGAGTTTTGCTTCAAAATGATTATGGAAATTCAAAATTATGTGTTTGGAAAGAAGTCTGATGAAAAGACCAGTCAAGAAACCCTGACAATACATGTGTTCTGAAGCAAGAAGTGATTAAAGTTGAAACAAATGCCTATTAATTTGTGAACATGTGGATGCAATGTATATCCTATGATATGCAAAAACTGAAGAAACAATAATGTACCAGTGTCGAATACAAATGAATGACAAATTACATATCATGTCCCATAGGAGTCTTCTTGCATTGATGTTAGACTGGGTCAGTTACTGTAGAGTAATTAGGATTTGTATGCACCATTCACTGAAGTTAGGTTTCAGTACTATGAAACAAATATGTATTTCAGGTGGATGAATATTTCTGATTATAATCTTGTGAAAAGTTGATTATAAATCCACATACATGTACATGAATGAATTTAGAGAGGATATATTAGACACATTTTTTTAATATTTTGAAAAATTTGGAGAGTATATATATATCTATGTCTATACACACACACAGACACACACACACACACAGACACACACACACACACACACACACAACATTCACAGACATTAAAAAGTACCAATATAAATGCCAATCGAAATTCATCAGTAAATATATATCATCCACAGATGCAAAAATATTTATTTTACTGAACATGAGTTTATGCATAATTTTGTTCTACTAGGACGTTCTCCTATAGGTTGAATTTTCATTTCCAACAGCATTTAGGAGGAGTGAACACTTCTCACAATTTGTATCTGCCAAGACACCCACCTCACAAAAATGTATGTGTGATACCTGGTAGGATTCTATATATGCATATAAATATACATGTGTGAATATATCTAATGGAAATATTAGTGTTTTGGTTTATCATGAAGAGTGTGTGAGTTTTGCTTCAAAATGATTATGGAAATTCAAAATAATGTGTTTGGAAAGAAGTCTCATGAAAAGACAAGTCAAGAAACCCTGACAATACATGTGTTCTGAAGCAAGAAGTGATTAATGTTGAAACAAATGCCTATTAATTTGTGAACTTGTGGATGAAATGTATATCCTATGATGTGCAAAAACTGAAGAAACAATAATGTACCAGTGTCGAATACAAATGAATGACAAATTACATATCATGTCCCATAGGAGTCTACTTGCATTGATGTTAGACTGGGTCAGATACTGTAGAATAATTAGGATTTGTATGCACCCTTCACTGAAGTTAGTAGTCAGTACTAGGAAACAAATATGTATTTCAGGTGGATGAATATTTCTGATTATAATCTTCTGAAAAGTGGATTATAAATCAACATACATGAACATGAATGAATTTATAGAGTGTGTACTAGACACATATATTTCATATTTGGAAAACTTTGGAGAGTATATCTATATCTATATCTATACACACACACACACACACACACACACACACACAACACTCACAGACATTAAAAAGTACCAATATAAATGCCAATCAAAATTCATCAGTAAATATATATCATCCACAGATGCAAAAATATTTATGTTACTGAACATGAGTTTATGTATAATGTTGTTCTTCTAGGACGCTCTCTTATTGGTTGAATTTTCATTTCCAACAGCATTTAGGAGGAGTGAACACTTCTCACAATTTGTAACTGCCAAGACATCCACCTTACAAAAATGTACGTGTGATACCTGGTAGGATT
The DNA here is from genome assembly GCF_048772815.1 of Callospermophilus lateralis. Classification (NCBI taxonomy): domain Eukaryota; kingdom Metazoa; phylum Chordata; class Mammalia; order Rodentia; family Sciuridae; genus Callospermophilus; species Callospermophilus lateralis. The sequence continues at coordinate 523,373 of NW_027517205.1, forward strand.
CTATATATGCATATAAATATACATGTGTGAATAGGCTACAGAAATTGGAAACAAGTATTCACATATTTGTTAAGTTTAAAAACACATGGAGAATATTTCAATTAAAATTTGACTAGATGTATAACTCCTACCTTATATAATGCAAATGTCAAGTCCAACTATAGAACATGTCTCCTCTGAAGTGCTTGTATTTCTATTGTGTTTGGTTAATTTTCCCCATTATATTAGGATGAATAGTCTGAGTCTACTAGGTATGGGTTAGTGTCAGGGATTCAGTACTTCGAATGAAAAATTGGAAAATGAATCCTATGTGTATGTAAATATATGCTGCACAAATATCCTCCCGCTCTCATCCAAAACAATGCCTTGACATTACCTTCACCCCAAGTAAGACACAATTAGAGGAGAAGATTTACAAAATCAGTGAATACATATCTGGAATGGAAAGTGCTCAGGAGTTCACAACCTTGGAGGTGGTTTAGGAGTTTCCAAAAGTAAGGGACATTTTAAACACTCCAAAAACATGGAGATTTGCTGGCCTAAAAACTTTTTGAGAAACTGCCTCTGAGCTTCCACACTTGAAATATATGTTGTTTTCATGAGATTTGGCTTCCTTTGTAGTGAGACCATCAAAGCTGGGTCTGCATCTATGTGACCTGGAGGACATGGTTCTTATTTTCCAATGAACAAGATGAAGCAGTGCTGAATCCTCTCTTTATAGGTAAACTGAGGCCACTGGGGACGAAGTGTCTCCCCGTCTCCCCATGTGGACTGTGAAGCCATTTGGTCCTCCTCCACTTTTTGTGGTGTTTAGGCTGCTGCACTGTGAGTTTGGTATTTGTTTCACGAAATACTAGCAGCTAAACTGGGACACAGTGCTGGAGGGAGTTCTGTCACGTGTGGTGGGACAGGGTCTGCAAGAGAATGCACCAACTAGGCTTCTATCTCTCACAGCTTGCCCCATTTCCCCCTTGTCCATATCAACCTGATTCTTAATTTTCCTCTTAAAACTCTCCATATAACAAGATGCCGTAACATATAAGGGTCTGCTGGCAGCACCATGTCAGTTACAAGCCATTTGGAATCCAAAGGTAGATGCACATGGTCCTACCACGGATGTTTTATCAAACGCCTCCCCACCACTGCTCTAGACCCACTACTCAGCAGGCTCCAAATTACTGGCATCTCTGTTCTACACCATTTTCATGAAACTCAGTAAATCAAGGCACTGTCTGGTATACTCATGATCAGCAACAGGACATCCAATGTTTCTCCAGTGCCACCTGGTCATAGGAATTTCAAAAATTTTATGGTATTTATCTAGCCATTTTTCAAGCATGAAGTTGGAGGCACTGTGGGTATCAATTCATTAGGCAAACATTAAATGGTGAGGAAGCTCATATCAATGAAATATCTGGAGAACTGTCACAGGCAAGGCTTCCCAAAGAATGGACAAAACGTCACATTAGGCCAGGCCCATTGAGGTCAACAATGTGAGGTCCATGTGTGTTTTGAATCTCAATTATGGCTGCCATTTCTTTAAGAATAAAATCATGTGATATCCTTGCTGAGATTCCCAGGCCTCAGTGGAAATCTACCCGGGGCCTAGGTCTCAGTTTTCAAGAGCGACTTTCATGCGTGGCCTCTTAAAATCCCAACAAAATTCATGGCAATGCTTCTCTGAGTTCAGTTCCAAAACCCAGTGTCTAAGGGGAATCACACCAGAGTTCAAGCCCACGTGGATCCAGTCATTTTTTCCAATGCCACACAAATGACCAACATTAAAACCAAAACACTCCCACATGGCCCTCACCTTTTTCCATATAGTCAATCATCTTAATCTCTGGCTGGAGGTTTCCATGAGGGGTGCAGCCCAAGACAGTGTCCAAAATCAGCTCGTTTGCCCCTCATTTGCCTAAAGTCAGGGTAGCCTGGACACCTTTGCTGTGAACCAGGAGTGAACAAATAAGCCTGCCATTAATACTTCTATGTTTCTCCAATTTGATCGCTACTGATTTTAGGTATCTATTCTTTAGGTGATTTAGAGTCATGCGAAAACACAAGCACCTCTGCAGGGCTTTGAAGAACTCATTTGACTCACAGAATCCCTATTCATATTTGTTGGAGTGCAGGAACCTAACAGAGGAAGGCAAGAGTCTTCATCCACAATGAATGATATTTTTTGCCATTTAGTTTTGGAAGCTCACATGGGATCATTCTTAAGATCCATCAGGTGCTGAGAATCTAAGTCACAGCCACACACAGGTCCAAGTGGCTGATAAAGACACATCCCTTTCCAAAGCAATTAAGCAAAGAGCCACAGGTGAGGCCCATTCATTTCCATTTGAAAACTGTTTTCTTCAGGCTTCACAAAGGGGTGGCCTGATGCAAAGACCTTCCTGACATTCAGTGCAACACAACAATAAGTAAGCAAAAAGCCCAAGGCAGTGTTTCTGCACTGCGACTTTACTGGTCACACTGATATCTGAGTTTTCTGAGATGCTCGCCATTCTCTTCAACTATCCTTTACATGGCCATGTCACAGTGCTTGGAGGTGGTACATATTTTGGACACAAATCCCTGAGCCCATTCTGGAGAGTGGCCAGAATTCAGGAAGAAAACAACAACTTAGAAAGATAGCAGTTGTTGCACATCGATAAGACAAGCTGCAGTCCATTCATATATTGGGCATAATGAATTATAGGGAAGATTTATACTAGACAGGACACATCCATTAATGCATTCTCTTTTCTAATGTCTACAACAACGGACACAGTGGGATACACATAAACAGAAACACTCGCCTTGTCAAATGACTTACTAGAAACTGTCTGCTCCAAACCAAACAAACCGCCTTTTCGGTCTATTCTCAGAACATGAGACAAAACAACAAACCCACACCCACTCCCACAAAGGCACCTCCTTCCCCCAAGTAGGTCTGTGACTATCCGGAGTGTCCTCTGACTGGTGGGCCATACTATGTTCCCCCGAAATGGCCTGTCTTCTCTCAGATCTTGTTTCCTTGACCAACTCTGTGAAGAAGTCAGGAAAAAGTGGTTAGCCACTACCTGTTTTCTCAGGAAAGGTCCATCTTCAGAGCTCTCCTGGCATTTGGCCATCCTCACATCATTAGGTACCAAGAAAACTGACTCTGTCCTTGGTAAATCCAAACAAGTGAGCCCACTGGACCTGGGACTGGGACTGCCTCTGCGTGCCTGGCTTCTTGGATACCAAGTTCAGAGAGTTCCATCACCAAGGAAATGAGGTATGTCACATTCTTTGGAACTGAATGAGGTCACTGCCTTGGCAACCACTTTGTCCTAACAGTTGCTTCCAAGGGTTACATAAGATGTAGGTTTCCCCTACTTCCTGTGACACTTTCATAAGGTAGAATGTATATCAACCATTGGCACCCGGGAACAGCTCTCCACTCAGGCCTGGATTGTTCCACCTTGTCTACAATAAGAAGAGAGAGGCAGATTCAGACACATCCCTTCATCCTGACCAGGTTGTTTGCCATGGAAGATGACTTTTGCTCTCTCAGGAGCTTCATACCTGCCTACAAATTCTCCATGTATCATTTGTGCATGGACATTTGAGGTTCTCATCTGGTGGAAGATCCCCAACTTTCCTGTATTGCAAGAACCCCTCTGTCCCTGCTCTTCTGTAAAATGTTTGAGGGAACAGTGTATACCTGGGGTTAAAAACAGGTTTGATTTGGTGATGAATGATTTTGTGCGATGAATAATGGGATTGGGAACCTGCAATATTTACAAGAATATAGAGGTGAAATATAAGTAGGAAAACAGAAATCTAGGTATGATTTGAAGCCCAGAGGGTTTTGCCCTTGATTGGGATACTTAGCTTTGAATTATGTTCTGCAAAGATGTCTCAGATAATTTGATATACAATGGCATAGGACCTTGTACATTGGATGATTGAATTTAGAAGAGAACATCCAGTCAAAAAGGGATATTCAGTAGGATTAGGAAGATATTCGGTAGGTTTAGGAAGACGAGTGAGTATAGGATTTGGACCAAAAGTTCTTTAGCAATAGACTTTTGGTTATAGAGTGAATGTAAATGTCAGCACATATGAAGAGGCAGACACTATGTTGAACTGGGGAAAATATGTAGAAAAGCAGATATCAATGGAAACATTACGAAATCAGGCAAAGTATAAAGTGAGGGATAGAATTAGACATTTTCAACAGGGTTGAGTTTCAATATATAAATTAGGAAAAAACAAATATGTAGTCACCAATAGGATTGACAATTGACAGCATTAGGCAACATGGACATGGATGTTTTTGAAATCCATGTTCACTTTCCATTTAGGCTTTGGTACAATCATAAGTGTGACCTTTCCATTTTTTGTCCAGAATATTGCTGTGATAACGAGGTGACATGAGTATTTCTTTCACCATTTCTGGGAGCAATGTATTGAAGATGTAAAATTAGAATCGGTGGTACAAATAGGTGTACCCTGTTTCTATGAACATAGAGAAAAACCACGAATAGACCATACTGTGAATAAATAATATAACTTTTTTGAACTTTAAATAATGAATTGAACTGATATCTGAAAAATAAATGGAAATTGTATATTGATATACAATCATTCATTCCAACCAGTTATATATCTAATGGAAATATTAGTGTTTTGGTTTATCATGAAGAGTGTGTGAGTTTTGCTTTAAAATGATTATGGAAATTCAAAATAATGTGTTTGGAAAGAAGTCTCATGAAAAGACCAGGCAAGAAACCCTGACAATACATGTGTTCTGAAGCAAGAAGTGATTAATGTTGAAACAAATGCCTATTAATTTGTGAACTTGTGGATGAAATGTATATCCTATGATGTGCAAAAACTGAAGAAACAATAATGTACCAGTGTCGAATACAAATGAATGACAAATTACATATCATGTCCCATAGGAGTCTACTTGCATTGATGTTAGACTGGGTCAGATACTGTAGAATAATTAGGATTTGTATGCACCCTTCACTGAAGTTAGTAGTCAGTACTAGGAAACAAATATGTATTTCAGGTGGATGAATATTTCTGATTATAATCTTGTGAAAAGTTGATTATAAATCAACATACATGAACATGAATGAATTTAGAGAGTGTATACTAGACACATATATTTCATATTTGGAAAACTTTGGAGAGTATATCTATATCTATATCTATACACACACACACACACACACACACACAACACTCACAGACATTAAAAAGTACCAATATAAATGCCAATCGAAATTCATCAGTAAATATATATCATCCACAGATGCTTCTTCCGGACCCAGTCTCATCTCCAAACACTCCTCCCTTAACACCTGTTAGTCTAGTCTATTATAATACCCCAGAGGAAAAAGGGACTCTTGCCGCAAAATGGGAAGGCCCCTATCCTGTCATTCTCTTTACCCTTACCGCCGCCAAACTCTCCTTACCAGACAACTGTCTCACTCCCTGGATTCACATGTCTAGGTTGAAGCCACATCACCAGGAGGCCCCACCTGCTGAAGACAGGGCCACCCCAGAGGAACTCCAAGAATCACCTACTGAACCTCCCCTTTACTCCTGCTCTCCACACCCATCTCACCCATTTTAATTGTGGCTCACACGGTTTTCCTTGCAGCCCAATTCCTCTTAAAGAAGGCACAATGAGCTCTCCCAACACCCTAGTCTTCTCTAACTGCTTGTTTTTTGTGCTCTGCTTATTTTCTGTGCTCTGTCAGGACTGGTCTTTACCCTCCTCACCTACCATGCATTTATTCACTTTTCGGGAACGATACTCAGAACATGGCATGCAGAAGGTCTGCGCAGTGGATGCAACTACTTGCTTCATCCACAACTGCACCTCTATTTCCCTAAAATTGTCACCTTCAAGGACCTTCGTCCCTGGTAGCTGGAACTGGCCTTTCATTTGCTTCCTTTTTGATCAAACAAAAGACTATTGTCATTGGTGGCCTGAGATATATAATGGGTGCCCCTATTGGTCATGCATGTTCCATGATGAACGTGGTAGCTATTCTTACCACTCATTTGGTTACCCTGAAGGGTGGACTTCTAGTTACATAAAGTGGCATAAAGGCTCTTCATCCAGTAACAATGGATGGTATACTTTAGATAAACCTGACCCCAAGGCCAAACGATGGGGCTATGTTGAGTTTGCTGTCTATGCTCGGACAACCTCAGTCAGACCCACAGGGTGGATGACTATTGGCCGCACCCTGATTACGCAACCTAAGGCAACCATCCAGGTAGTCGAACACATTAAGGACTCAGAATCAAAACTTTGAGATCATATCCATAGCTCATCCAAAGAGGATTCAGAGCCTTCAACCCTCTCAGGTCCCCCTCCCACATGGCTCAATTTGCTACACCAAACTTTTTGATTATTAAACTCCACCCCTCTTTCTGTGCCTACTTCTCAGTGCTTTCTCTGTGCTTCACTTAGTCGTCCACTTCTAGCAGCAGTCCCATTAGCGGCAGGAAATATTCCAGCAAAACCCTACAATTTCTCTAAAAAGGACAACCCCTACATGTGACACGTATCCCACTGTGGGAAAGTTATTCCACCAATACTTTATTTCCTTTCATCTGTTTCCACCTGCCAATAATGAATCCTTTACCCATTTGTTCCTTGAGCTACAGCACCCCATAGAGCCCTGTGTTTATGCAACCTGGACATTTCCTCTGGTGTAATGGTTCTTTAAGTACCTCAACCATCAATGTCTCTGGCGCCTGTTTCTTGGTTACTGTAGTTCCTCAGCTATCTTTGTATACTCCCACCGAATTCTGACAGTTGGCCCTACCTTCCCGCACCCGTAGGGTAGTCTTTCTGCCGGTTCTGTTAGGCCTCATTTTAACAACCTCAGTGACAGGTCTCGGACTCTCTGGTGGAGCTATAGGTCATGCTCTATGGGATCCAATGACCTTCAACAAAAACTGCAGGAAACACTCAATACCATGGCTGAGTCTCTGGGTTCCTTGCAGCGGCAGGTTACTTCATTGGCACAAGTGGCTTTACAGAACCAAAGGGCAATTGATCTTCTCACTGCAGAAAAAGGGGTTACATGCCTATTCCTCAGAGAGGAATTTTGCTATTATGTTAATGAATCTGGGCTAATAAAAAAAATGTTGTTAAATTGCAGGAATTATCGACCCAATTGCTCAAACCTACCTCCTCCAATCCCATAACGGGGTTCTTCCAATCCTATCTTGCCATGTACTTACTACATATCTTGGATCCCCTTATTTGGATGCTCCTTTTTTGTGCTCTCTTGCCCTGCATAATGAAGTGCCTTCAAACCCAACTGCATAAAATTCCTAATCAAACTTTCAACCAGCTTTTGCTTAGTCACTACCAGTCTCTGATGACCGATGAATCCCCAACATCTCCAAGAGAACAGTTCACTCAGTGATGAAGCTCACTACCAGGCACGATGGAATGCAACGGGTATTAGACAGCGGGAGACAACGAGCTCGGAGAACCTCTTAATCTGCCATCCTGGATTCATAGTCTTTACCACCTTCTAAGCTTTCTCATGGTTCTTGGCCTCTTCTATGTCAGTCCCCCCACATGGAACTTCTGCCAAAAATTGACATTTGCTTTAATTTTTATCTTCATTCTGTTTTTATTCGCTCTGATCTTCTTCAGGTGCTGGCGACACCATGTCCAGGCAACGCTTCCAGTATTTCCTTGAGTCTCTGTTACAGGACCAGTGGCTGATACCAACAATCTCTTCCATCCAGGACTGGTTCCATGCCATCGACATCTTTGGCTTCAGGGAACATTCATTGACTTCACCCCTATGAAAATAGCTGTCTATAGCCACTGGGTTTTATTTCTGGCTGCCATGATATCCCCATACCTGCCCCCTGAGCATTCCTCCACTTCTCTTTCTAGGCCCCACACCACCCCCACACAGCAGGAAGCAGCCAGATCTGACAAACGACACCCCACTTCCTAAGAAAACAAAAAGGGTGGAATGTTGGGAAAAGAATAAATGGCAGCCATACCCCAGAGAAAAACCCCAACATGGCGCCTAAGGACTTCTTCTTCCTACCTTCTTCATTTCTGCAGTGGCGCAAAAAGTTCCCGCCCTTGTGAACTCTCCCGCCAGTGCCAATTTCAAATCTCGCTTGTGGGGAACCTTAGCCCCAATGAGAACTAATTCCTGGGCTCTGGAGCTGATATTTGAAAGAACTTGTCAATAAACGGGTTGCTGCCATTTATGTAAGCCATACCATCTCCCCCTTAGTTCTATATAAGCACACAGCTTTTAGCAATAAATTTGGAATTCTCCCGGTGAAGTGTCATTGCGTGGGGAATTATTTCACTCATGTTCAGCAACAGGATATCCAAAGGTTCTCCAGTGCCACCTGGTAATGGGAATTTCAGAAATTTGATAGTATTTATTTAACCATTTTTGAAGGATGAAGTTGGAGTCACTGTGCGTTTCAATTAATGCAGGAACCATTATGTGGTGAGGAAGCTCATTTAAATGAAATCTCTGGAGAAATCTCACAGGCAAGGCTTCCCAAAAAGTGGCCAAAAGGTCACATGAAGCCAGGATCATTAAGGTCTACAATATGAGTTCCATTTGTGTTTAGACTCTCAATTATGGCTGCCAAGTCTTTCAAAATAAAATCATGTGATATCCTGGCTGAGATTCTCACTGCACTGTGGAAAGACACCCTGGCCCTCGATCTCAGTTTTCAAGGGCGCATCTCATGCGTGGCCTCCTAAAATCCCAACACATTTCATGGCAATACTTCTTTGAGGTAAATTCCAGAACTCAGTCTCTAAGAGGAATCATGCCAGAATTCAAGCCCAGGTGGATCCAGTTATCTCTTCCAACCGCCAAACAAATGACCACAATTAAAACCAAACACTCCCACATGGCCCTCATCTTCTTCCATATAGACACTTATCATAACCTCTGGCTGGAGTTTTTCATGAGGGGTGCAGCCCAAGACAGTGTCAAAAATAAGCTCCCTTGCCCCTCATTTGCCTAAAGTCAAGGTGGCCTGGACACCCATCCGGTGAACCAGGAGTGATCAGATAGGCCAGCTGTTAATACTGCTCTGCATCTCCAATTTGAGGCCTACTGACTGTCAGTTATAGATTCTTTATATGATTTGGAGCCATGAGAAAACCCAAAAACCTATGGGTTAGCCTCTGCAGGGCTGTGCATAACTCATTTGAACCAAAGGATCCGTATTCTCACTTGATGGTGGTCAGGAACCTTACAAATGAATGCGAGAGACTTCATTCACAATAATTGCTCTTTTGGCCATTTTGGTTTTGGATGCACACATGGGATCTCTCTTTACATCCATCAGGTGCTGAGAATCTAAGCCACAACCTCACACAGGGCCAAGAGGCTGATTCAGACACATCCCTTTCCAAAGCAATTAAGCAAAGAGCCACAGGTGATGCCTATTCATTTCCATTTGAAAACTGTTTTCTTCAGGCTTCACAAAGGGGTGGCCTGAGGCAAAGACCTTCCTGACATTCAGGGAAACAGAACAATTGATAAGCAAAAGGCCGAAAGCATGGTTTCTCCACTGAGACTTTCTTGGTCACACTGATATCTGAGTTTTCTGAGATGCTCGCCATTCCCTTCAGCTATCCAGGACATGGCAATGTCACAGAGCTTGGAGGTGGTACATATTTTGGACACAAAACCATGAGACTATTCTGGAGAGTGGTGAGAATTCTGGAAGAAACAGGAACTTAGGAAGGTAGCAGGTGTTGCCCATGGATAAGGCAAGCTGCAGTCCATTCATAAATTGGGCAGGATGAATGCCGGGAATCTTTCTACTATACAGGACATATCAATTGTTGCATTCTATTTTCTAATGTCTACAACCACGGACACAGTGGGATACACAGAAATAGAAACACTTGCCTTGTCCAACGACTTACTAGAAGAAGACCACTCCAAATCAAACAAACCGTCTTTCCTACCTATTATCAGATCATGAGACAAAACCACAAAATCACACCCACCCCACAAAGACCCCTCCTTCCCCCATGTAACTCTGTGACTATCCGGAGTTTCCTCTGAGTGGTGGGCCATACTATGTTCCCCCAAAATGGCCTGTCCTATCTCAGATCTGGTCTCCTTGGCCAACTCTGTGAAGTTGTCAGGAGCCTGCGGTGAACCACTACCTACTTTCTCAGGAAAGGCCCCTATTCAGAGCTCTCCTGGTATTTGGCCATCCTCACATATGTAGGTACCAAGAAAGACTGACACTCTCCTTGGTAAATTCAAACAAGTGAGCCTACTGGGTCTGGGACTGGACTGGCTCCGGGTGCCTGGCTTCCTGGATCCCAAGTTAAGAGAGTTCCATCACCAAGGAAGTGAGGTAGATCACTTCTTCAGGAACTGAATGAGGTCATTGCCTTGACAACCACTTTGTCCTAACAGTTGCTTTCAAGAGTCCCATGAGATGGAGGCTGCCCCTACTTCCTGTGACACTTTCACAAGTTAGAATGGTATATAAACCATGGGCACCCGGGAACAGCTCTCCACCTAGGACTGGTTTGGTCCATCTTCTCTACATTAAGAAGAGAGAGGCTGATTCATACATATCCCTTCATGCTGACAAGGTTGTTTGCCATAGAAGATGACTTTTCTCTCTCAGGTCTTTCGTAGCTGCCTACATCTTCTCAAGGGATCATTTCTGCATGGACCTTTGATGTTCTCAACAGGTGGAACATGCCCTACATTCCTGTATTTTAAGAGCAACCCTGTCCCTGCTGTTCTGTAAAGTTCGATTGAGAGAACAGTGTATGGTTTGGGTTAGTAACATGTTCAATTTGGGGTTAGGAATCCTTCTGCATGACGAATAATGGTATTGGGAAACTATGATATTTACAAGAATATATAGGTGAAATATAAGTATAAAAACAGAAATCTAGGGAAGATATGAAGTCCAGAAGGGCATTGGGCCCTTAATTGGTACACTTAGCTTTGAATTATTTTCTGCAAAAATTGTCTCAGATAAATCTATATACAATGGCATAGGAGCTTGTACCTTGGATGATTGAATGTCGAATAGAACACCCACTCAAAAAGGGATTGTCGGTAGGATTAGAAAGATAGTCAGTAGGTTTACAAAGAAGAGTGAGAATAGGATTTAGACCAAAAGTTCTTAAGCAATAGGGTTTCAGGTAGACAGTGAATGTAAATGTCAGCACAAGTGAAGAGTCAGTCACAATGATGAACAGGGGAAAATATGTAGGAAAATAGATATAAACAGAGACATTACTAAATCAGGCAAAGTATAAAGTGAGTGATAGGATTAGACATTTTCAACAGGCTTGAGGTTGAATATATAATCTTAGGAAGAAACAAAAATGTAGTCACCAATAAGATTGACATTTGAGAGCATTAGGCCACCTGGACATGGAAAGTTTTAGTAATCCATGCTCACTTTCCATTTAGGCTTTGGTACAACCTTAAGGGTGACCTTTGATTTTTTTGTCCAGAATATTACTGTGATAAAATGTATATATAGATCAGGTGACATGAGTATTTCTTCCACCATTTTTTGAGGAATATTTTGAAAACGTATAAATTAGTATTGAGGGTAAAAATAGGTGTACCCTGTGACTATGAATATAGAGATAATGCATGAATAGACCATACAGTTAATAAATAATATAACTGGTTCCACTTTAAATAATGTATTGAATTGATATCTGAAAATACATAAGAAATCATATATTGATATATAATCATTCATAACAACTAGTTATACGTCTAATTGTAATCCTAGGGTTATGGTTTATCATGAAGAGTGTGTGAGTTTTGCTTCAAAAGTGATTATGGAAATCAAAAATAATGTGTTTGGAAAGAAGTCTCATGAAAAGACCAGTTTGAAACATGGCGGAACACGTGTTTTCTGAAGCAGAAAGTGAATGAAAGTGAAATAAATGCCTATAAATTTGTGAACTTGTGGATGAAATATATATCCAATAATGTGCATAAACTGAAGAAATAGTAATGTACTAGTTTTGAATAAAAATGAACTTCAAAATACTTATCATGTCCCATAGGAATCTACTTGCATTGATGTGAAAATGGATCAGTTACTGTAGAAATATTAGGATTTATATGCACCATTCACTGAAGTTAGTTTTCAATACTAGGAAAAAAATACGTATATCAGGTGAATGAATATTTCTGAGAATAATCTTGTGAAAAGTTGATTATAAATCCATATACATAATCATGAATGAATTTAGGGAGTGTATAATAAGACGCATATATTAAATATTTTGAAATATCTGGAGAGAATATATATATATATATATATATATATATATATATATATATCCACACACAGATTTTAAAAATTAGCAATATATATGCCAATCGAATTACACCGTGAAATATGAATCATCCACAGATCCAAAAATATTCATTTTACTGGATATGGATTTATGTATAACTTTTTTCAACTAGGAAGCTCACCCATAGGTTGAATTTTCAGGTCAAACAGCGTTTAAGAGGAGTGATCTCTTCTCACACTTTGTATCTACCAAGTCATGTAACTCACAAGAATGTACGTGTGATACCAGGTAGGATTCTATATGTGCATATAAAAATACATGTGCTGAATAGAATACAGAGAAAGGGAGACAGGAATTCACATATTTGTTAACTTTAAAAGCACATGGAAAACTATTTCAACAAAAAATTGACTAGATTTATAACTCCTACCCTATATAATGCAAAAGGCAAGTCCAAGTATACAACATGCCTCCTCTGAACTGCTTGTGTTTCTATTCTGTTTCCGTTATTTTTCTCCATCATATTAGGATTAGTATTCAGAATCTAGCAGAGCATGTGTTAGTGTCAGGGATTCAGTATTTCAAATGTAAAATAGAAAAATGAATCCAATGTGTATGCAAATATGTGCTAAACAAAATCTTCCCACTCTCATCCAGAACAATTCCTTGATATTTTTTTCGCCCAAAGTAAGACACAATTAGAGGAGAAGAGTAATAAAATCTGTGAATAATATGCTCAGGAGTTTACAACCTTGGAAGTGGTAGAGGAGTTTCCCTAGTATGGGACAGGGTAAACACTCCATAAACATGGAGCTCTGCTGGCCTAAATACTTCTTGAGAAACTGCCTCTGAGTTTGGGCACTTGAAATATATGTTGTTGTCAGGAGCTTTAGCTTCTTTTTAGTGAGACTATCAAAGCTGTGTCTGCATCTATGTGACCTGGAGGACATGGTTTCTTATTTTCCAATGAACATGAGGCAGCAGTGCTGAATTCTCTCTTTGTAAGTAAACTGTGGCCACTGGGGGCTAAGGGTATTCCCATGTGGACTGGGAAGCCATTTGGTCATCCTCCACTTTTCGTGGTGTTTCTTGCTGCTGCACTGGGACTTTGGCATTTGCTTCATGAAATAAAAGAAGTTCAACTGGGACACAGTTCTGGAGGCAATTCTTTCATGTGTGGTTGGTCAGGGTCTGCAGGAGAATGCACCAACCAGGTTTCTATCCCAAATAGCTTGGCCCCATGTCCATAGTAACCTGATTCTAAACATTGCCCGGAAACATCTCCATATAACCAGAAGCCTTTACATGGAAGGGTTTGCTGGCTTCACCATGTAAGTCACAAGCCATTTGGGATCCAATGGCAGATCCACATGGCCCCACCACAAATTTTTTATCACACACCTGCCTACCACTGCTCTAGGCCCACTACTCAGCAGGTTCCAACATATTGGCATCTCTGTTCTACACCATTTTCATGAAACCCACTCAATCAAGGCACTGTCTTGCATATTTACGATCAGCAACAGGACATCCAAAGTTTCTCCAGTGCCACCTGGTCATGGGAATTTCAAAAATTTCATGGTATTTATCTAGGCATTTTTCAAGGATGACGTTGCAGGCACTGTGGGTTTCAATTCATTCAGGAACCTTTAAATGGTGAGGAAGCTCATTTCAATGAATGCTCTGTAGAACTCTCACAGGCAAGGCTTCCCAAAGAGTGGCCAAAATGTCACATGAAGCCAGGCCTATTGAGGTCTACAATGTGACGTCCATGGGTGTTGTGACTCTCAACAATGGCTGACAAGTCTTTCAGAATTAAATCATGTGATCTTCTGGCTGAGATACCCAGGGCTCTGTGGAAAGCCACCCTGGGCCTAGATCTCAGTTTCCAACGGTGATTCTCATGGGTGGACTCCTAAAATCCCAACAAAATTCATGGCAATACTTCTCTGAATTCAGTCTCTAAGGGGAATCACACCAGAGTTCAAGCCCAGGTGGTCCCAGTCATGTCTTCCAACCGGACACAAATGACCAAAATTAAAACCAAAACCCTCCCATATGGCCCTCATCTTCTTCCATATAGACACTAATCACAACCTCTGGCTGAAGGTTTCCATGAGTGGCGGAGTCCAAGAGAGTGTCCAAAATAACTCCCTTGCCCCTCATTGGCGTAAATTCAGGGTGGTCTGGACACCCTTCATGTGAAACAGGAGTGATCAAATATGCTAGACGTTAATACTTCTATGCTTCTCCAATTTGTGGAAAACTGAGTGTCAGGTATATATTTTTATGTGATTTGCAGTCATGAGAAAACACAAGCTCCTCTGCAGGTCTTTGAAGAACCCATTTGACCCAAAGGATCCCTATTCTCACTTGATGGAGTTCAAGAACTTTAAAGAGGAAGGGGACAGACTTCATCCACAAGGACTGCTTTTTGGCCATTTTGGTTTTGGATGCACACATGGGATCTCTCTTTACATCCACCACGTGCTGAGTATCTAAGCCACAACCTCACACAGGGCCAAGAGGCTGATTCAGACACATCCCTTTTCAAAGCAATTAAGCAAAGAGCCACAGGTGATCCATATTCATTTCCATTTGAAAACTGTTTTCTTCAGGCTTCACAAAGGGGTGGCATGAGGCAAAGACCTTCCTGACATTCAGGGCAACAGAACATTAGGTTAGCAAACGGCCCAAAGCAGTGTTTCTCCACTGAGACTTTCCTGGTCACACTGATATCTGAATTTTCTGAGACGCTCGCCATTCCCTTCAGCTATCCAGTACATGGCCATGTCACAGAGCTTGGAGGTGGTACATAACTTGGTCACAAAATCATGAGCCTATTCTGGAGAGTGGCCAGAATTCAGGAAGAAAACAGGAACTTAGGAAGATAGCAGGTGTTACCCATCCATAAGGCAAGCCGCATTCCTTTCATACATTGGGCAGAAAGAATTCTGGTAAGCTTTCTACTAGCCTGGACACATCCTTTGATGCATTGCATTCTCTTTTCTAATGTCTACAACCATGGACACAGTGGGATACACAGACATAAAAACACTCGCCTTGTCAAATCACTTGTTAGAAATCGTCCACTCCAAACAAAACAAACTGCCTTTCCTACCTATTCTCAGAACATGAGACAAAATCACAAACACACACTCACACCCACAAATTCACCTCCTTTCCCAAAGTAGGTCTCTGACTATCGGGTGTGACCTCTGACTGGTGGGCCGTACTATGTTCCCATCAAATGGCCTGTTCTGTCTCAGATCTGGTTTCCTTGGCCAACTCTGTGAAGTTGTCAGGAGACAATGGTGAGCCACTTCCTGCTTACTCAGGAAAGGCCACTCTTCAGAGCTTTCCTGGCATTTGGCCATCCTCACATCAGTAGATACCAAGAAAGACTGACTCTGTCTTTGGTAAATCAAAAGAAGTGAGACCACTGGGACTGGGCCTGGGACTAGATTTGTGTGCCTGGATGCCTGTATCCCAAGTTCAGAGAGTTCCATCACCAAGAATGTGAGGTGAGGTCACTTCCTTCAGGAACTGAATGAGGTCAATGCCTTGGGAAGCACGTTGTCCTAACATTTGCTTCCAAAGGTCCCATGAAATGGAGGCTGTCCCTAATTCCTTTGACACTTTCACAAGTTAGAATGGTATATCAAACATTGGTAACCAGGAACAGCTCTCCACAGAGGCCTCATTTGGTCCTTCTTCTCTACATAAAGAAGAGAGAGGCTGATTCAGACACATCCCTTCATGCTGACCAGGTTGTTTGCAATGAAAGATGACTTTTGCTCTCTCAGTTCCTTCATAGGTGTCTACAACTTCTCTAGGGATCATTTGCGCATAGACCTTTGAGTTTCTCAGCAGTTGGAAGATCCCCTAAATTCCTGTATTTTAAGACCAACTCTGTCCTTGCTCTTCTCTAAAGTTAGATTGAGGGAACAGTGTATGGTTAGGGTTAATAACAGGTTTGATTTGGAATAGAAATCATTCTGCTGGATGAATAATGGTATTGGGAACCTGCGATATTTTCAAGAATATATAGGTAAAATATATGAATCTGAAAACAAAAATCTAGGTAAGATTTGAAGCCCAGAAGGGCATTGGGCTTTTGATTGGGTATTAAGCATAGGACCTTGTAACTTGGATGATTGATTTTCAAAGAGAACTTCCAGTCAAAATGGATAGTCAGTAGTATTAGGAAGATAGTCGGTATGTTTATAAAGGAGAGTGAGTATAGGATTTGGACCAAAAGTTCTTTAGCTATAGGGTTTCGGGTATTGAGTGAATGTAAATGTCAGCACATGTGAAGAATTAATCACAATGATGAACTGGGGAAAATATGTAGGAATGCAGATATCAATAGAGACTTTAGGAAATCTGGCAAAGTATAGTCGGTAGTGAAATGTTAATAAAGTAGATTCTTGTCACTTCCTGTTTTACTGTATGCTTAATAAAACACTGTTGAAATCTTGAGAAGTGATTTCTAATCTTTTTCCCAGAATGTGCTGTCCCCAACTGCCAAACTTCAGAATGTACTCCCTCACCCAGTTGCACGCAAACTGCTCACCCGCCCAGGCCCATCAATAAACTTTCCTCCCTGCCCTCTTCAAGGAAAGTATATAAGCTCTACTTAAGCTGTTCTCAGGGTTCTCTGCTCTATTCAAATGAGCTCTGAGCCCCAGCATGCTGGACCCCCAATAAACCCTTTGTTTTTGCATGAGAGAGTCTCTTGGTGGTCTCTTCCCCCAATGCTCTTCCGATATTTATATATGGAGGTTCCACCGAAATCCAGCAGTGGTGAACGAGAGACCCCAATGGGCTACTCTCAGGGTAAGTAAGGCACCTCTTTCTGGTTTCAGGTTTCAGGTTAGGGCTTGGCAAAATGGCTGTCGATGAAGTGTGTGAGCTCTCTTTGATGGTGGCTGGCAGACGTGTCACAGAGCCACAAGCCAAGTCCCTGGGGGACGCCACAGAGGACTCGGGAATCAAGGAATAATAGTCTCCTCGACTCAGTGATACTTTGTTTCAGATTCGGTATTGCCAGCCCATCGGGTTTTGCCACCTGCTCAGTCTTGGTCTCAGTGTTGGACGTCCATTGCCTGTCTTTATTGTTTTCTCTTGTCTGTGTCCTGTGTCGTTGCTTTTACTGTTTGTGTATCTTTTATTATGGGACAGATCACTTCAATGCCTCTGTCCCTGACCCTTGATCTATGGACCAAAGTCCGCTTAAGGGCTCAGAATGTTTCTTTTTTAGTAAAACGCTGGACCTGGCAGACTCTGTGTGCCACAGAATGGCCCACCTTTGGATTCGGATGGCCCCTAGAAGGATCTTTCTGCTTCCCACTAATTTAAAAAGACAGAGATATTGTCATACAGCCAGGGCCACATAGCCATACTGATAAACAGGAATATACCTTAACTTGGCAGGACCTCTGCAAATCTCCTCCTCCGTGGGTGAAGCCTTTCCTTGCTGTGTCCCCGTTCCTACTCCTTCCCCCACGATCTCTCAACCCCTCTGCTCCTCCTCCTCCTCCACCCTCTGTTCTCCCTGAGTCACAAGATTTGACTCTACTGGACTCTCGTCCCCCTTCTTATCTTCTACCCTTGTCCCACAACCCCCAACACCCTCTAAGTGATTCTCCAGCTGCTGACTCAGCCTCTCCGCAATTGGAGGACGCTAAGCCAGCCCAGGGCCCTCCAGATAACTCCTCTGCGTCACACACAGCCCCTCCTCCCCTGGAGGAAGCTGGAGTTGCTAAAGGAACTCGCCGGTGGCAAATGATTGAAAACCCTGGAACTCCCGTGTTGCTTCCCTCCATCCCTAAGGACCAATGATTGACGATGGCCATAGGGAAAAAATGCAAGCCTACCAGTATTGGCCTTCTCCTCTTCAGACCTATATAAATGGAAAAATAACAATCCCCCTTTTACCGAGGACCCAACCTGGCTCTCAGGTCTGGTGAAGTCATTGATGTTTTCACACCAACCTACTTGAGATGACTGCCAACAACTCCTAGGGACTCTCTTCATGACAGAGGAACAAAAGAGAATCCTCCTGGATGCTAGAAAAAAGTATCCTCGGACCAAATGCGTGACCGACAAAACTTCCCAATATATTCAAAGCCGGCTTTCTCTTGAAACGACCCAACTGGGACCCCAACACCTTTGAAGGTAGGGAGCATCTGTCCACTTATCGCCGGGCTCTAATAGTGGGTATCTTAGTGGCCGCTAGGTGACCAACTAATTTGGCCAAGGTAAGAGAGATTATTTAAGGGCCTGATGAATCTCCCTCTATGTTCTTAGAGATAATTATGTAGGCATATAAGAGACATACTACTTTCGATCCTCAGGAAGAGGATCAAAAGGCATCTGTCACAATGGCCTTTATTGGGAAAGCTGCCCTGGATATTAAAAGAAAGTTACAATGCTTAGATGGATTACAAGATATGACTTTGAGGGATTTATTCAGAGAACCCGAGAAGGTATACTTTAAGAGAGAAACTGAGGAAGAGAAGGGAGCTGAGTGAGGAGAAAAGAAACAAAAGACAGACTAAGGCATTGACTAAGGTCCTGGTCACAACAACAAATAGGCCAGAAATTAAGAAACAGAGAGACAGGAAGGGATACCTGGGCACACACTAGAGGCCACCCCTGGCCTCAGATCAATGTGCCTACTCTAAAGAAAAAGGACACTGGGCCAAAGAGTGCCCTAGAAAGAGACAGCCATGCCAGCCAGATATTCTGACTCTGGAGGAATACTAAGAAAGTCCGGGCTCAGATCCTCTCCCTGACCTCAAGGTAACTTTTGAAGTGGAGGGGAACACAATAAACTTTGAAGTAGATGCAGGGTGAATATACTCAGCCCGTAAGGCCCATTGGGCCCTCTACCGAATAAAAGGTCTCTAATTCAAGAGTCTAACAGAAGTAAATATCGGGCTTTGACAACTACGAGGACCATGGACCAGGGAAAAGGAAAAATCCATCACTCCTTCCTAGTAATCCCAGAATGCCTGGCCCCATTGATGGGCAGAGTTCTGCTCACCAAGCTCTGGGCCAAAATAACTTTTAACCCTGAAGGCCCTCAAGTGGAATTTTTTAATTCTTCAGTAACTACTCCTATAATCATGGCTCTAACTATGTCAGTAGCAAATGTTCATCAACTCACTCACCTTTGTTCAAAGAAACTGCATTCATTCGTGAAGGATCAAGAACACAGTTTTCCACTAACCTACTCACAGCAAAAGGAAATAACTGAATGGGTAACAAAAGCCTGTCAGGTCCATTAATTGGTTAAAGCTTACACTTCCAAGCTTCCTGCAGGAAAGCACCTATGAGGAACCAGACGAGGACAATTCTGGGAAGTGGACTTTACTGAAATTAAGCCAGTAAGGTATGGACTTAAATAACTCCTAGTCTTTGAACATACATTTTCAGGATGTATTGAAGCCTTCCCCACACACACACAAAAAAAGAAATAAAAAAGAAGAAAAAAGAAACATTGCAAATGGTTGTAAAGAAGATCCTGGAAGATATTTATTCTGCCCTTGACGACCAGTAGTCTTAACCCTAATCAGCCCCTTAAGCTGCGATGGCTGATCACAAATCCTACTGGACACGAAGTATGGCCTATCTCGAATACAGCCCCCTTACGAACCTGGTGGCCATCTCTCCACCCAGTCACTTGTCAGCTGGCTATAGGTCTTTCCTATTGGGATATCCCTGATTAACAGGATCCCACTAAAATTCCATTAAATCCCTTCCGTACCATAGATAATGGAAACAAACATTATAGATGTAGGGACACGTGAGCCAGATGCAGGTTGGCTAGCCTAGATTACTATGTTTGCCCGGCAGACTATCAAAGCCACAAACAGTCACGGCTGTGTGGGGGGGGGGAGAGCAGACTTCTATTGTAAGTCATGGGGATGTGAGCATACAGGGACTGTCAGATGGAACCCAAACTCCTCATCAAATTCTGTACACAGCATTGGCCATATTACGAATTAGAAAACCAAAACCGATGGCCCCCAGAGGGGTCTCTAGATCCTCAAATTCTGTGTGACCTTTTTAACTTCTGCAAGTGCTCAAAAGGGTGAATGGAGATTCCGCTATGTGGAGGCCTTCTCTCTCCTTTGCTCACATCCTGAACTATGCTTCTCCAATAGATGCTCACCCTCAGCCTTGTGCTCCAGACTCTCTGCTGTCACTCCCACCTCAGCAACTTGATTTCTCCCCTCCAATATCTAGATCAAAAACCCAAATCTCGACTGGTTCTCAGACCATTGCTCCCTTGCTGAGGTTGCAGGTACTGAGGTACCACTCCATTCACTCACTCCTCTCCTCTCCTGTCAATGCCCGCACCGGGTCCCACCCAGTCCTCTTACCACCTAATGCAAAGCTCAAACCCGCTGAGAAGAATCCTCAGACCCTAATACAAGATGTAATGAAAATGGCCTTTAATGTTGCTTTGTCATCACTAAAAACAGGTTACTAAGAATTTAAAGTCCCTCACAGGCTTTTTGGAATCTCACTCCCGTCTCCCCCTCTGTTCTATCTGTTCTACTGCTCAAGTTTTTGTTGCTATTAAGATCCCAAAGCCCTCTCCCAATATTCTTTTACATCTCTCCTTCCTCATTCTCAGATCCACAGAGCTGCTCTTATCCCTGCCTTCCAAATTGTCCCCCTCTGTACCAGACCCACAGAAAAGTCTTAACTGACCTTCTCCAGAAGTCCTCACCATGGCTGATTTAGGACTTTCAGCAAAAGAATCCCGATAAAAGAGTTCACTGTAGATAAACTTCCTATTTTTGTGTTGCCCTGGTCTCCTTGGCAACTGGCTAAAAAATTCAGCACTCCTGATCTAGACACACCCTTACTAGTTTTTCACAAAATATTTGAAAAAAAGGCCTCTGGCCTTGAGCTGGGGCTTCACAGAGATGGCTACATTTCTAAGATAAAGAAGTTACAAACTGGGCTGTATGGAAACAGCTGGAAGGGGGAAAAAAGAAAGGGAAGACACCCCCACCCAGGTGTCCTTGAAAAGTTAACTTGCCCAAACTGAGGAAAAAACAGAAACAAAAACTGCTTTTTGTTAACTTCTGCAGACTGTGAACTTCTGAGCTGCTTCCCTTACGTGTTGGGTACAAAACTCTGAAACTACGTAACTTGGGTTTCAGGGGATTAAATGATTACAACAGAAGCAATGCCCTCTGAATCTGGTTGAAACCAAAAAAGACTGTTTCTGTGTCTTTGGTGCTATCTTAGGTGAACTGCCTTGTCCGTCCCTACAACAGTATAATTCTATATACTTAAACATTGTTTATGTTTTCATGAAATGGTCAACAGATGTGATTAATTGTGAAATGGTGCAGATGTTTCCCAGAGTGCTCTATCATGACGCAGGTTCATCTGAAGATCAAAGAGGGGGACATACAACCCGGTTCCGCTGGGAACATATGTCCCTCACCTTAGCCATTCTATTACGAATAGGAGTTGCTGCAGGGTTGGGCACAAGAACCACTGCTCTGGTCCATGGGACACAACAAGTGACCCAATTAGAAGCAGCAATAGATCAAAACTTAAAGATTTTAGAAACCTCCATCACAGCTTTGCAGGAATCTTTAACCTCTCTCTCTGAAGTTGTTTTACAGAACAGTCGAGGGTTGGACCTCCTTTTCATGACAGAGGGGGGCCTTTGTGCTTCATTGAGGGAAGAATGTTGTTTTTATGTCGACAATACTGGAGTTGTAAAAAAATCTATGAGTAAATTAAAAAGATGCCTTGAAGAGCAACAACGAGAGAGAGAGAGGCACAGAAAGGGTAGTTTGAGTCTTTTTTTACACAGTCCCCCTGGTTAATTACGTTTTTATCAACCCTGGCCGGTCCAATAATAATCCTCATATTATTACTAACTATAAAACCCTGTTTCCTCAACCATGTAATTTCTTTTCTCCAAGCTCAAATTGGACAAATTAAAATTATGGTAATACCCCACTAGCAGACATAGAATGTGACACCCCACAAAGATCACTTTTATGATTAAAAGTAGCCAGAAAAAGAAGTGGGGAATGAAAGGTTAATAAAATATGTACTTGTCACTGCCTGTTTTTCTGTACACTTAACGAAACACTGTTGAAATCTTGAGAACTCTTTGCTAATCTTGTTGCCAGAATGTGCTGTCCCCAATTGCCAAACTGCAGAATCTACTCCCTCACCCGGTTGAATAGAAACCTGAACTGTACTTGGATCATTGAATGTAGAAGAGAACATCCATTCAAAAAGTTATAGTCAGTTGGATTAGAAAGATAGTCGGTAAGTTTAGGAAGAAAAGTGAGTATAGGATTTGGAACAAAAGTTCTTTAGCAATAGGGTTTTGGTTAGAGAGTCAATGTAAACGTCAACACAAGTGAAGAGTCAGTCACAATGATGCACAGGGCAAAATATGTAGGAAAGCAGATATCAATAGAGACATTAGGAAATCAGGAAAAGAATAAAGTGAGTGATGGGATTAGATATTTTCAACAGGGTTGAGGATGAATATATGAGCTTAGGATAAAACAAATATGAAGTCAACAATAGGATTGACATTTGATAGCATTAGCGTAGCCCAAGACAGTGTCCAAAATAAGCTCTGTTGCCCCTCATTTGCCTAAATTCCCAGTGGCCTGTACACCCTTCCTGTGTACCAGGAGTGATCAAATAGGCCTGCCCTTAATACTGCTCTGCTTCTCCAATTTGAGTCCTACTGAGTGTCGGGTACAGATTCTTTATGTGAATTGGAAAGATGAGAAAACTCAAGCACCTATTGGATAGCCTCTGAATAGATTTGAAGAACTCATTTGACCCAAAAGATCCCTATTCTCACTTGATGGAATTCAGGAACCTTACAGAGGAAGGCAAAATACTTCATCAACAATGACTGCTCTTTATGCCATTTTGGATTTTATGCACCCATGGGATCTTTCTTTAGATCCATCAGGTACTGAGAATCTAAGTCAAAGAATCACACTGGGCCAAGAGGCTGATTCACACACATCTCTTTCCAAATCAATTAAGGAAAGAGCCAAAGGTAAAGCATATTCATTTCCATTTGAAAAATCTTTCCTTCAGGATTCAAAAAGGGTTGGCCTGAGACAAAGACCTTCCTGACTCTCAGGGCAACAGAACAATAGGTAAGCAAATGGCCCAAAGCAGGGATTCTCCACTGAGACTTTACTGGTCACACTGATATCTGAGTTTTCTGAGATGCTCGCCATTCCATTCAGCTATCCAGTACATGGCCATGTCACAGAGCTTGGAGGTAGTACATATCTTGGACACAAAACCATGAGCCTATTCTGGAGATTGGCCATAATTCAGGAAGAAAACAGCAACTTAGGAAGGTAGCAGGTATCGCCCATCAATAAGGCAAGCCGCATTCAATTCATAAATTGTGCTGGATGAATGCTGGGAAGCTTTCTATGAGACAGGACACATCCATTTATGCCTTCTCTTTTCTAATGTCTACAAGTACGGACACAGTGGGATACACAGACATAGAAACACTTGCATTGTCAAACGACTTACTAGAAACAGTTCACTCCAAACCAAACAAACCGCCTTTTCTAACTATTCTCAGAACATGAGACAAAACCACAAACCCACACCCGCAATGGCACCTCCTTCCCCCAAATAGGTCTGTGACTCTCCGGAGTGTGCTCTGACTGATGGGCCATACTATGATCCTCCGAAATGGCCTGACCTGTCTCAGATCTGGTCTTCTTGGCCAACAATGTGAAGTTGTTAGAAGCCAGGAGTGAGCCACTATCTGCTTTCTCAGGAAGAGCCCCTCTTCCGAGCTTTCCTGGCATTTGGCCATCCTCACATCAGTAGGTATCAAGAAAGACTGACTATGTCCTTTGTAAATCCAAAAAAGTGAGACCACTGGCACTAGAACTGAGACTGGCTCTGGGTGCCTGGCTTTCTGTATCCCAAGTTCAGAGAGTTCCATCACCATGGAAGTGAGATGAGATCACGTCCTTCAGGAACTGAATGAGATCACTGCCTTGGCAACCACTTTGTCATAACAATTGCTTCCAATGGTCCCATGAGATGACGGCTGCCCCTACTTCCTGTGACACTTTCACAAGTTAGAATGGTATATCACCCGTAGGCAAAAGGGAACAGCTCTCCACACAGGCCGGGTTTGGTCCATCTTCTCTACATTAAGAAGAGATAGGCTCATTCTGACTCAACCCTTAATCCTGACCAGGTTGTTTGCCATGGAAGATGATTTTTGCTCTCTCAGGTCTTACATAGCTGCCTACATCTTCTCCAGAGATCATTTCTGCATGGAGCTTTGAGGTTCTCAACAGATGGAAGATCCACTGCATTCCTGTATTGTAAGACCAACACTGTCCCTGCTCTTCTGTAAACATAGATGTGAATTGGAGTCATGAGAAAACCCACGAACCTATGGGATAGCCTCTGCAGAACTTTAAAGAATTCACTTGACCCAAATGATCCCTATTCTCACTTAATGGAGGTCAGGAACCTTACAGAGGAAGGCGAGAGACTCTATCCACCATGACAGTTCTTTTGTCCATTTTGGTTTTGGATGCACACATGGGATTTTTCTTTAGACCCATCATGTGCTGTGAATCTAAGCCACAGCCTCACATAGGGCCAAGAGGCTGATTCAGACACATCCATTTCCAAAGCAATTAACCGAAGAGGCACAGGTAATGACCATTCAATTCCATTTGAAAACTATTTTCTTCAGGCTTCACAAAGTGTGGCCTGAGGCAAAGACCTTCCTGACATTCAGGGCAACAGAATAGGTAAGCAAAAGGCCCAAAGCAGGGTTTCTCCACTGAGACTTTCTTGGGCATAGTGATATCTGAGTTTTCTGAGATACTCACCATTCCCATCAGCTATCCAGTACATGGCCATGTCACAGAGATTGAGGTGGTACATATCTTGGACACAAAATCATGAGCGTATTCTGGAGAGTGTCCAGAATTCAGGAAGAAAACAGGAATTTAGAAAGATTGCAGGAGTTGCCCATCCATACGGCAACCTGCAGTCCATTCATAAATTGCACAGGATGAATGCTTTGAAGCTTTCTCGTAGACAGGACACATCCATTGATGCATTCTCATTTCTACTGTCTACAATCACGGACACAGTATGATATATAGACACAGAAACACTCACGTTGTCAAAGGACTTACTAGAAACAGTCCACTCCAAAACAAACAAACCAGCTTTCCTAACTATTCTCAGAACATGAGACAAAACCACAAACTCACACTCACACCCAAAAAGGCACCTCTTTCCCCCAAGTAGGTCTGTGTCTATCCGGAGTGTCCTCTGACTTGTGGGCCATACTATGTTCCCCAAAAATGGCGTGTCCTGTCTCCGATCTGGTCTCTTTAGCAAACTCTGTGAAGTTGTCAGGAGCCCGTGGTGAGAAACTATCTGCTTTCTCTGGAAAGGCCAGTCTTCACAGTTTCCAGGCATTTGGCTGTCCTCACATCAGTAGGTACCAAGAAAGAGTGACTCTGTCTTGTTAAATCCAAACAAGTGAGCCCACTGGGACATGGAGTGGGTTTGACTCTGTGTGCCTGGTTTCCTGGATCCCAAGATCACAGACTTTCATCACCAATAATGTAAGGTGAGGTCACTTCCTTCAAGAACTGAATGAAGTCACTGCCTTGGAAACCACTTTGTTTTAACAGTTGCTTCCAAGGTTCCAAAAAGATGGAGTCCGCCTCTACTTGCTGTGACTCATTCATAAGTTAGAATGGTATATCAACCATAGGCACCGGGGAACAGCTCTCCACACAGGCATGGTTTGGTTCATCTTCTCTACATTAGGAAGAGAGAGGCTAATTCAGACACATCCCTTCAACCTGACCAGGTTGTTTGCCATGGAAGATGACTTTTGCTCTTCAGATCCTTCATACCTGCCTACACCTACTCAAGGGATTATTTCTGCAGGGACTTTTGAGGTTCTCAGCTGGTGGATGATACCCTACCTTCCTGGATTTTAAGACCAACTCTGTCCCTGCTCTTCTGTAAAGTGAGATTGAGGGAACAGTGTATGGTTAGTGTTAATAGCATGTTCGATTTGGGTTAGGAGTCATTCTGCTGGATGAATTACGGTATTGGGAACCTATGATATTAATAAGAATATGAATGTGAAATATATGTATGAGATCAGAGATCTGGGAAAGATTTGAAGCCCAGAAAGGCATTGGGCCCTTGATTGGTATACTTAGATTGAATTATGTTCTGCACCGAGGTCTCAGATAAATCGATATACAATGGCATAGGACCCTATACCTCGGATGATTGAAAGTAGAAGAGAACATCCAGTCAAAAAGGGATAGTCTGTAGGATTAGGAAGATAGAAGATAGAAGATTAGGAAGTAGGTTTAGGAAGTAGGTTTAGGAAGTAGGTTTAGGAAGTAGGTTTAGGAAGAAGAGTGAGTCTCGGAGTTGGACCAAAAGTTCTTTAGCAATTGGTTTTCAGTTAGAGGGTGAATGTAAATGTCAGCACATGTGAAGAGACAGTCACAATGATGAACTGGGAAAAATATGTAGGAAAGCAGATATCAATAGGGGCATTAGGAAATCAGGAAAAGTATAAAGTGAGTGATAGGATTAGATATTTTCAACAGGCTTGAGGTTAAATATATAATCTTAGGAAGAAACAAATATGTAGTAACCAATAGGATTGACATTTGAGAGCAGTAGGCACCCTGGACATAGATGCTTTTAGTAATCCATGGTCACTTTCCATTTAGGCTTTGGTACAATCATATGTGTGACCTTTGCATTTTGTGTCCAGAATACTACTGTGGTAAAATGTATATGTAGATCAGGTGACATAAGTATTTCTTCCACCATAAAGGGGAGTAATATTCTGGAAACTTATAAATTAGTACTGGGGATACAAATAGGTGTACCTTGTGTTGATGATTATTGAGATGATGCATGAATAGACCATATTGTGAATAAAGTATGTAACTGGATCCAACATTAAATAATGGATTGAGTTTGCATCTGAAAATATATTGGAAATCTTATATTGATATATATACCATCATTCCAACGAGTTATATATGCAATGGTATTATTAGGGTTACGGTTTGTCGTGAAGAGTGAGTTTTGCTTCAAAAATGATTATGGAATCGAAAATAATGTGTTTAGAAAGAAGTCTAGTGAAAAGACCAGTAAAGAAACATGGAGGAATACATGTGTTCTGAAGTAGTAAGTAATTGAAAGTGAACCAAATGCCAAAAAAATTTGTGAAGTTCTGGATGAAAAAATACATCCTATGATGTCCATAAACTGAAGAAATAGTAATGTACCAGTGTTGAGTAAAAATGAACTTCAAATTACACATCATGTCCCATAGCAATCTACTTGCATTGATGTTAAACTGGGTCAGTTACTGTAGAAATATTAGGATTTTTAAGCACCATCCACTGAACTAAGTTTTCAGTAGTAGGAAACCAAAATATATTTCAGGTTTATGAATATTTCTGAGAATAATCTTGTGAAAATTTGAATTTAAATGAACATAAATGAATATGAATGAATTTAGGGAGTGTATAATAAGACACATATTTTTCATATTTTTTTAAAATCCGTAGAATATACACACACACACACACGCACACACACACACACACATGCACACACACACACATTAATATTTAGCAATATATATGCCAATCGATATTCATCATGAAATATAATTCATTCACAAATCCAAAAATATTCATTTTACTGAACATGGATTTATGTATAGTGTTTTTCACTAGGAAGCTCACCCATAGGTGGAATTTTCAGTTCCATAATTATTTAGGGAGAGTCATCTCTTCTCACAATTTTTATATTCCAAAGTCAGTGATCTTACAAGAATGTACGTGTGATACCAGGTAGGATATTGTATATGCATAAAAAAATTACATGTGCTGAATAGGATACAGAGAAAGGGAGACAGGAATTTACATATGTGATAACTTTAAAAAATCATGGAGAAATATTAAAATGAAAAGTTTACTAAATTTAAAACACATACTCTTGATAAAGAGGAAGACAAATACAAATATACACCATGCTTCCTATAAAAGGACTGTACTTCTATTCATTTAGGTTTTTTTTTTCTCCATGATATTAGGATTAGTAGTCAGAGTCTAGTAGGGTATGGGTTAGTGTCAGGGATTCAGTATTTCAAATGGAAAATAGGAAAATGAATCTAATGTGTATGCAAACATGTGATACACAAAAATCTTCCCTCTCTTATCCAGAACAATACCTTGACATAACCATCGCTAAAAGTAAGACACAATTAGAGGAGAGGAGTTAGAAAACCTGTGAATACATATGTGGAATGAAAAATGCTCAGGAGTTCACAACACTGGAGGTGGTAAAACAGTTTACAAAAGTATGGGAGATGGTAAACACTTCAGAAACATGGAGCTGTGCTGACCTAAAGACTTATTGAGAAACTTCCTCTGAGGTTAGGCACAAGAAATATATGTATGGCAATATTTAAATCAATGGTTCTGCAACTGATGTGATTCTGCAATCTGGGTCTGCATCTATGTGACCTGGAGGACATGGTTCTTTATTTTGTAATGAACATGAGGCAGCAGGTCTGAAAACTCCCTTTGTAGGTAAACTGTTGCTACTGGGAGCTAAGTGTCTTCCCGTGTGGTCTGTGAAGCCATTTGGTCATCCTCCACTTTTCAGGGTGTTTCTTACTGCTGCACTGGGAATTTGGTATTTGCTTCATGAAATACAATATGTTCAACTGGGACACAATGCTGGAGGGAGTTCTGTCATGTGTGGTTGGTCAGGGTCGGCAAGAGAATGTACGAACCAGGCTTCTATCCCACATAGCTTTCCCCTTGACTATAGCAACCTGATTCTGAACATTGCCCTGAAACCTCTACATATAACAAGATGCCTTTACATATAAAGGTCTGCTGCCTGCACCATGTCAGTCGCAAGATTTGGAAGCCAATGGAAGATCCAGGTGGTCCTACCAAAAATATTTATTTACACACCTATAGTCCACTGCTCTACGCCCACTACCCAGCAGGCTCCAACTTACTGGCATCTCTGTTCTACACCATTTTCACGAAACTCAGTCAATCAAGGCACTGTTTGTTATACTCATGATCAGCAACAGGATATCTACAGGTTATCCAGTGCCACCTGGTCATGGGGATTTCAAAAATTTCATGGTATTAATCTAGTCATTTTTCAAGGATGAAGTTGGAGGCACTGTGGGTTTCATTTAATTCAGGAACCATTAAATGGTGAGGAAGCTCATTTCAATGAAAGCTCTGGAGAACACTCACAGGCAAGCCTTCCCAAAGAGTGGCCAAAAGGACACATGAATCCAGGCCCATTGAGGTATACAATGTGAGGTCCATGTGTGTTTGGACTCTCAATTATGGCTACCAAGTCTTTAAGAATTAAAACATGTGATATCCTGGCTCAGAATCCCTGAGCTCTGTGGAAAGCCATCCTGGGCCTAGATTTCAGTTTCCAAAAGCGATTCTCATGCGTGGTCTCCTAAAATCCCAACACTATTCATGGCAATACTTCTCTGAGGTCAGTTCCAGAACTCAGTCTCTAAGGGGAATCACACCAGAGTTCAAGCCCTGGTGGACCCAGTCATCTCTTCCAACTACCACACAAATTACCACAATTAAAACAAGAATCCTCCCATATGGCCCTCATCTTCTTTCATATAGACACTCATCATAATCTGGCTGGAGGTTTCCATGAGGGGTGCAGACCAAGACAGTGTCCCAAATAAGCTCCTTTGCCCCTCATTTGCCTAAAGTCAAGGTGGCCTGGACACCCATCCGGTGAACCAAAAGTGATCAAATAGGCCTGCCGTTAATACCGCTCCAATTTGAGGACTACTGTCTGTGGGGTTTAGATTCTTTATGTGAATTTTAGTCATGAGAAAACCCAAGCACAATGGGCTAGCCTCTGCAGGTTTCGTAGAACTCTTTTGACCCAAAGGATCCCATTCTCACTTGATGGAAGTCAGGAACCTTACAGAGGAAGTCGAGAGACTTCCTCCCAATAATTGCTCTTTTGGCGAATTTTCTTTTGGATGCACACATGGTAACTTTCTTTAGATCCATCAGGTGCTGAGAATCTAAGCCACAGCCACACACAGGGCCAAGGGCATGATTCAGACACATCCCTTTCCAAAGCAATTAAGGAAAGTGCCACAGGTATGCCCATTCATTTCCATTTGAAAACTGTTTTCTTTAGGCTTCACAAAGGGGTGGCCTGAGGCAAAGAACTTCCTGACATTCAGGGCAACAGAACAATAGGTAAGCAAAAGACCGAAAGCAGGGTTTCTCCTCTGAGACTTTCCTGGTCACACTGATATCTGAGTTTTCTGAGATGCTCGCCATCCCCTACAGCTATCCAGTACATGGCCATGTCTCAGAGCTTGTAGGTGGTACATATCTTGGACACAAAACCATGGGCCTATTCTTCAGATTGGCCGGAATTCAGGACGAAAATAGAAACTTAGGAAGGTAGCAGGTGTTGCTCATCGATGAGGCAAGCTACAGTCCATTAATAAATGGGGCAATATGAATGCTGAGAAGATTTCTACTAGACACGACACATCCATTGATGGATTCTCTTTTCTAATGTCTACAACCACGGAAACAGTGGAATACACAGACATAGAAACACTCGCCCTGTGAAAAGACTTACTAGAAACAGTCCACTTTAAATGAAACAAACCGACTGTCCTACCTATTCTCAGAAAATGAGACAAAACCACAAACCCACAACCACACCCACAAAGGCACCTCCTTCCCCTAAGTAGGTTTGTGACTATCCAGAGTGTCCTCTGACTTGTGGGCCATAATATGTTCCCCCAAAATGGCCTTTCCTGTCTCAGATCTTGTCTCCTTGGCCAACTCTGTGAACTTCTTAGGAGCCAACGGTGAGCTACTACCTGCTTTCTCATGAAAAGCCCTGCATCCGAGCTTTCCTGGCATTTGGCCTTCCTCACATCTGTAGGTACCAAAAAATACTGACCCTGTCCTTGGTAAATCCAAACAAGTGAGACCACTGGGACTGGGACTGGGACTGGCTCTGTGTGCCTGGCTTCCTGGATCCCACGTTCAGAGAGTTCCATCACCAAGAAAGTGAGGTGAGGTCACTTCCTTCCTGAACTGAATGAGGGCACTGTCTTGGCAGCCACTTTGTCCTAACTGTTGCTTCCAAGGGTCCCAAGAGATTGAGGCTGCCCCTACTTCCTGTGACATTTTCACAAGTTAGAATGGTATATCAACCAAAGGCACCCAGGAATAGATCTCCACACAGGCCTGGTTTGGTCCATGATCTCTACATTAAAAAAAATCTGATTCAGACACAACCTTTTATCCTGACCGGGTTGTTTGCCATGGAAGATGACTTTTGGTCTCTCAGGTCCTTTATTCCTTCCTACATCTTCTCCAGGGATCATTTCTGCATGGACCTTTGAGGTTCTCAGCAGGTGGAAGTTTTTCTACATTTCTGTATTGTAATATCAACTCCTGCCCTGCTCTTCTGTAAAGTTAGATTGAGGGAACAGTGTCCGGTTATGGTTAAAAACATGCTCGATTTGGGTTAGAAATCATTTTGCTGGATGAATGATCGTATTGGGAACTTGCTATGTGTAGAAGAATATATAGGTGAAATATATGTGGTGGCTGAGAGACATGTCACAGAGACAAAGGGCACCTCTCTGGAGGACCCCGCAGAGAACTCGGGAAATCAAGGAACAATAGTCTTCTCGACTCAGTGATATTTTCTTTTAGATTCGTTATTGCCATACCATTGGGTTTTGCCGGCTACTCATTCCTGGTCTCAGTGTTGGACGTTCATTGCCTGTCTTTATGGTCTTGTCTTATCTGTGTCGTGTGTCCTTGCTTTTACTGTTTGTGGAACTTTCATTATGGAACAGAGCACGTCAATGCCTCTGTCCCTGACCCTTGATCACTGGACCAAAGTCCGCTTAAGGGCTCAGAATCATTCTTTTTTTAGTAAAACGCTGGACCTGGCAGAATCTCTGTGCCTCAGAATGGCCCATCTTTGGAGTCGTATGGCCCCTAGAAGGATCTTTCTACTTCCCACTAATTTAAAAAGTCAGAGGTATTGTCTTTCAGCCAGCGCCACATAGCCATCCGGATCAACAGCCATATATCTTAACTTGGCAGGACCTCTGCAAATCTCCTCCTCCATGGGTGAAGCCTTTCCTTGCCCCTACCTCTGCTCCTACTCCTTCCCCCATGATCTCTCAAACCCTCTCAACCTCCTCCTCCTCCACCCTCTGTTCTCCCTGAGTCACAGATTTGACTCTACTGGACTCTTCTCCCCCTCCTTATCCCCTGCCCTCGTCCCCTAACACACAACACACTCTAAGTGATTCCGCTGCTGCTGACTAAGCCTCTCTACCATTGGAGGAAGCTAAGCCGGTAATAGGATCTGACAATGGACCGATGTTCATGGCCCAGGTAAGTCAGGGGTTAGCCAGGAACCTGGGGATTAATTGGAAGTTAAATTGTGCTTATAGACCACAGAGTTCAAGACAAGTAAAAAGAATGAATAGAACTATTAAAGAGACCTTAACGAAATTAAGCTTAGAGACCAGCATAAGATTGGACTATGCTCCTGCCTTATGCAATG
Organism: Callospermophilus lateralis; assembly: GCF_048772815.1. Taxonomy (NCBI): domain Eukaryota; kingdom Metazoa; phylum Chordata; class Mammalia; order Rodentia; family Sciuridae; genus Callospermophilus; species Callospermophilus lateralis. The sequence continues at coordinate 556,416 of NW_027517205.1, forward strand.
TTTCATGCAAGAAAAAATCCCTTTGTTTCTTTGAGTAACCTTACCACATGTGAAATTCTTTATGGTGGCCCTCCTCCAGTAGGGGACCTAAGCCCAACTGTAAGACCTAAAGATCCTTTCCACACCCCCTTGCTTGACAGACTTAAAGATCTTGAAAGAACTCAGTAATACCTGTGAAAACAGCTGGCCACTGCCTACCCAACTGGGAACCAGGGGATTCCACATCCATATCAAGTAAGAGATTTCATCTATGTAAGATGATATCAGGTGTCATCCCTGGTACCCCGCTGAAAAGGACCATACCAGGTGCTATTATAACACCTACAGTGGTAAACGTAAACAGAATCACTTCCTGGATCCATACCTCTCATCTCAAGCCTGCTGCCTGTACAGAATCTTTCTGGAAACTGAAAAAGACTGGTAACAGTTTCAAATTGTGTATTCGCAATGTGAATAAGGTTATATACTCTCCCCTTGGCTACAAGTAGTCCTAACCCTCATCAGCCCATTAAGCAGTGATGGCTGATCACAAATCCTACTGGAAAAGAAGTATGGTCTATCTCGCATACAGCCCCCTTAGGGACCTGGTGGCCATCTCTCCACCCAGACATTTGTTAGCTGGCTATAGGTATTTCCTATTGTGATATCCCTGATGAAGAGGATCCCACTAAAATACCATTAAATCCCTTCTGTACCATAGATAATGGAAACAAACATTATGGATGTAGGGACACGCGAGCCAGATGCAGGTTGGCTAGTCTAGATTACTAAGTTTGCCTGGCAGACTATCAAAGCCACAAAGAGTAATGGCTGTGTGGGGGAAAAGCCGACTTTTTCTGTATGTCATGGGAATGTGTGCATACAGGGGCTGCCTGATGGAACCCCAATTCTTCATCAAATTCAGTACACAGCATTGGCCACATTACCAATTAGACAACCAAAAACTATGGCACCCAGAGGGGTCTCTAGATCCTCAAATTTTGCATGACCTTTTTAACTTCTGCAAGTGCTCAAAAGAGTGAAAGGAAATTCCCCTATGTGGAAGCCTTTTCCCTCCCTCACTCACATCCTGAACTATGCTTCTCCAATAGATCATTATCCTCAGCCTTCTGCTCCAGACCCTCTGATGTCACTCCCATCTCAGCAACTTGATTTCTCCCCTCCAATAACTAGATCAGAAACCCAAAGCTCCACCAGTTCTCAGACCATCGCCCCCTTTCTGAGGTAGCAGGTACATAGGTACCGCTACACCGACTCATTCCTCTCATCTCCTGTCAGTGCCCTCACCGGGTCCCACCAGGTCCTCTTACCAGCTAACCCAATGCTCAAATGAGCTGAGGAGAGCCCTGAGACCCTTATCCAAGATGTAATATAATTGGCCTTTAAAGTTGCTTTGTCATCACTGAAAACAGGTTACTAAAATTTAAAGTCCCTCACAGGATTTTGGGATCCTCACTCTCGTCTTTCACTCTGCTCTACCTGATCTACTGCTCAAGTTTGCTGCTAGGAAATTCCCAATACCCTTTCGCATTATTCTTTTACATCTCTCTTTTCCCTCATTCTCAGATCCTCGGAGGTGCTCTCAGCCCCACCTTCCCCGTCTTTCCCCCTCTGTACCAGGCCCACAGAAAAGTCTTAAATGACCTTCTTCAGAAGTCTTCACCATGGCTGAGTTTTGAACTTTCAGCAAAACAGTCCCAATAAAGACTTTAATGTAGATAAACTTTCTCTTTCGTATTGCCCTGTTCTACTTGGCCACTGGCTAAAAATCTCAGTACTTCTAAGCTAGACAACCCCTAACTAGTTTTTCACAAAATATGTGAACAAGTCCTCTGGCCTTCATCTGGGGCTTCACAGAGATGGCTACATTTCTAAGATAAAGAAATTACCAACCGGGCTCCATGGTAACAGCTGGCAGGGGGAAAATAAGAAATGGAAGAAAAAGCTCTCCTCCTCCCAGGTGTCCTTGAAAAGTTAACTTGCCCAGAACAGAAGGAAAAACAGAAACAAATACTGCTTTTTTAAACTTCTGAAGACTGTGAACTTCTGAGCCCCATCCCTTATATGTTGGGTACAAAATTCTGAAACTACCTAAACTTGAGTTTCATGGGATTAATTGATTACAATATAAGCAATGCCCTCTGAATCCGGTTGCAACCAAATAGGACTGTTTCCCTCTCTTGAGTGCTATCTTAGGTGCCTTGCTTTGTCAGTGCCTACAACAGCATAATTCTATATACTTAAACATCGTTTATGTTTTCATGAAATGATCAGGATATGTGATAAATTGTGTAATGGTGCAGATGTTTCCCAGAGTGCTCTATCATGATGCAGGTTCATTTGAAGATCAAATAGGGGGGGCATACAACCGGTTCCACTGGGAACATATATCCCTCACTTTAGCCATTCTATTAGGAATAGGAGTTGCTGCACGGGTGGGCAGAGGAACCAGTGGCATTGTCCATGGGACACAAAAGATGACCCAATTAGAAGCAGCAATAGAGGAAAAGTAAGATATTAGAAACCTCATTCAGGGCTTTGCATGAAACTTTAACCTCTCTCTCTGAAGTTGTTTTACAGAACAGTTGAGGGTTGGACTTCCTCTTCATTAGAGAAGCGGGGCTTTGTGCTGCATTGAGGGAAGAATGTTGTTTTTATGCTGACTATACTGGAGTCGTAATAAAATCTGTGAGTAAATTTAAAAGACACCTTGAAGAGCATCAACAAATGAGAGAGGGCCCAAAAGGGTGGCTTGAGTCTTGGTTCACACAGTCCCCCTGGTTAACTACGTTTTTATCAACCCTGGCTGGTCCAATAATAATCCTCATATTATTTCTAACTATAAAACCCTGTTTGCTCAACCGTGTAATATCTTTTCTCCAGGCTCAAATTGGAGGAGTTAAACTTATGGTAATACCCCACTAGCAGACATTGAATGTGACACCCTCCAATGATCATTTTTATGATTAAAATTAGCCAGAAGAAGAAGTGGGGAATGAAATATTAATAAAATAGGTACTTGTCACATCTTGTTTTTCTGTATGCTTAACAGAACACTGTTGAAATCTTGAGAAATGTTTGCAAAATTTGTTCCCAGAATGTTCTATCCCCAGCTGCCAAATTGCAGAATGTACTCCCTCTCCCAGTTGCATGCAAACCGCCCACTCGCCCTGACCCATCAATACAATTCCCTCCCTTCTCTCTCCAGGGAAAGTATACAAGCTCTACTTCAGCTATTCTCAGGGCTATCTGCTCTATTCAGGTGAGCTCTGAACCCCAGCATTCTGGACACCCAATAAACCCTTTGATGTTGCATGAGATAGCCTGTTGGTAGTCTCCTCCTCTGAAGCTCACACCACGTTTACTTGGATGATTGAATGTAGAAGAGAACATCCAGTCAAAAAGGGATAGTCTGTAGCATTAGGAAGATAGTCAGTAAGTTTAGGAAGAAGGGTGAGTATAAGATTTGGAACAAAAGTTTCTTAGCAATAGGATTTCGATTAGAGAGTGAAAGTAAATGTCAGCACAAGTGAAGAGTCAGTCACAATGATGAAGTGGGGAAAATATGTAGGAAAGCATATATCAATAGAGACATTACAAAATCAGGCAAAGTATAAAGTGTGTGATAGGATTAGACATTTTGAAAAGGGTTGAGTTTAAATATATAATCTTAGGAAGAAACAAAGATATAGTCACAAATAGGATTGACATTTGAGAGCATTGGGCAAATTTCAGGTGGATGAATATTTTGAGAATAATCTTGTGAATAGTTGATTATAAATCCACATACATGAACATGAATGAATTTAGGGAGTGAATATAAGACACATATATTTCATATTTTGAAAAATCTGGAGAGTGTATATATATATATATATATATATATATATATATATACACACACATATATATATATACATATATATACATATACATAAAACAAACACACAGACAAAAAAGTAGCAATATATATGTCAATCAAAATTCATTATAAAATATATACCATCCACAGATCTAAAAATATTCATTTTACTGAACATGGATTTATGTATAATGCTGTTCAACTAGCAAGCTCACCCATAGGTTGAATATTCAGTTCCAACAGGGTTTAGTAGGAGTGATCTCTTCTAACAATTTGTATCTGCCAAGTCAGCCACCTCACAAGAATGTACGTGTGGTACCAGATAGGAATCTATATGTGCATATAAGAATACAGAGAAAGGGAGACATCAATTCACATATTTGTTAACCTTAAAGATACAAGGACAACTATTTCAACAAACAATTGACTAGATTTATAACTCCAACTCTGTATCATGCAAAAGGCAAGTCCATCTATACACCATGCCTACTCTGAACTGCTTGTATTTCTATTCTTTATGGGTTATTTTTCTCCATCATATTAGGATTAGTAGTCAGAGTCTGGTAGGGTATGGGTTAGAGTCAGGTATTCAGTATTTTGAATTGAAAATAGGACACTGAATCCAATGTGTATGCAAATATATGCTACGGAAAAATCTTCCCACTCTCCTCCAGAACAATGCCTTGACATTACCTTCGCCCCAAGTAAGACCCAATTAGAGGAGAAGAGTTAGAAAATCTGTGAATACATATCTAGAATGGAAAATGCTCCAGATTTCACATCTTTGAAGGTGGTAGAGGAGTTTCCAAAAGTAAGAGACAGGGTAAACACTCCACAAACATGGAGCTCTGCTGGCCAAAAGACTTTTTGAGAATCTGCCTCTGAGGTTGGGCACTTGAAATATATGTTGTTGTCAGGAGCTTTAGCTTTATTTGTAGTGAAACCATCAAAGCTGGATCTGCATCTATGTGACCTGGAGGAAATGATTACTTATTTTCAAATAAAAATGAGGCAGCAGTGATGAATTCTCTTTTTGTAGGTAAACATTGGCCACTGAGGGTTAAGGGTCTTCCCGTGTGGACTGTGAAACCAATGGTCATCCTCCAATTTTCGTGGTGTTTCTTGCTGCTGCACTGGGAGTTTGGTATTTGCTTCATGAAATACAACGAGTTCAAATGGGACACAGTGCTGAAGGGAGTTCTGTCAGGTGTGGTTGGCAGGGTCTCCAGGAGAATGCACCAACCAGGGTTCTATCTCAAGTAGCTTGCCCCCTTGACAATAGCAACATGATACTGAACATTGCTCTGAAACCTCTCCATATAAAAATATGCCTTTACATATATGGGTGTGATGGTTGCACCATGTCAGTCACAGCCATTTGGAAGCCAATGGAAGATCCACATGGCCCCACCACAGATGTTTTATCACACATTTGCATAACACAGCTCTAGGCCCACTACTTACCAGGCCCCAACTTACTGGCATCTCTGTTCTACACCATTTTCATGAAACCCAGTCAATCAAGGCCCTGTCTGGTATACTCATGATCATCAACAGGACATCAAAGGTCCTCCAGTGCCAGCTGGTCATCGGAATTTCTAAAATTTCATGGTAATTATCTAGCATTTTTTCACAGATGCATTTGGAGGCAATGTTGGTTTCAATTCATTCAGGAACCATTAAATGGTGAGGAAGCTAATTTCAGGGAAATCTCTGGAGCACTCTCACAGGCAAGTCTACCCAAAGAGTGGCCAAAAAGTCACATGAAGCCAGGCCCATTGAGGTCTACAAAGCGAGGTCCAAGTGTGTTTTGAATCTCAATTATGCCTGCCAAGTCTTTCAGAATAACATCATGTAATATCCTGGCTGTGATTCCCAGTGTTCTGTGGAAAGCCACTCTGGGCCTTGATCCCAGGTTCCAATGGCAACTCTCATTCCTGGCCTCCTAAAATCCCAACACAATTCATGTCAATACTTCTCTGAGGTCAGTTCCAGAACTCAGTCTCTAAGGGGAATCACAGCAGAATTCAAGCCCAGGTTTACCCAGTCATCTCTTCCAACTGCCACACAAATTACCACAATTATAACCAAAACACTCCTACATGGCCCTCATCTTCTACCATAAAGATACTCATCATAACATCTGGATGGAGGTTTTCATGAGAGGCACATCCCAAGACAGTGTCCAAAATAAGCTCCCTTGCCCCTCATTTGCCGAATGTCAGGGTGGCTTGGACACCCTTCCTGTGAACCAGGAGTGATCAAATAGGCCTGCCCTTAATACTGCTTCGCTTCTCCAATTTGAGGCTCTCTTACTGTGGGGTCTAGATTCTTTTTGTGAATTGGAGTCATAAGAAAAGCCAAGCCCCTCTGCAGAGATTTGAAGAACTCATTTCACCCAAAGAATCCCTATTCTGACATGATGGATTTCAGAAACCTAACATAGGAAGGCAATATAATTCATGCACATTGATTGAACGTTTTTCCATTTTGGTTTAGATGCACATATGGGATCTTTCTTTACATCCATCAGGTGCTGAGAATCTAAGTCACAGCCTAAAACAGGGCAAAGGGCCTGAATCAGACACATCCTTTTCCAATGAAATTAAGCAAAGAGCCAGAGGTGATGCACATTCATTTCCATTTGAAAACTGTTTTCTTCAGGCTTAACAAAGGGGTTGCATGAGACAAAGACCTTCCTGATATTCAGGGCAACAGAACAATAGGTAAGCAAAAGGCCCAAAGCAGGGTATCTCCACTGAGACTTTCCTGGTCACACTGATATCTGAGTTTTCTGAGATGCTGGCCATTCCATTCAGGTATCCAGTACATGGCCATGTCAAAGACCTTGGATTTGGTACATATCTTGGACACATAACCATGAGCCTATTCTAGAGAGTGGCCAGAATTCAGGAAGAAAACAGGGACTTAGGAAGGTATTAGGTGTTGCCCGTGCATAAGGCAAGCCACACTCCATTCATAAATTGGGCAGGATGAATGCTGGGAAGCTTTATACTAGACATGACACATCCATTGCTGCATTCTCTTTTCTCATGTCTACTACCACAGGCACAGTGGGATGCACAGACATGGAAACACTCACCTCTTCAAATGACTTACCGGAAACAGTTCACTCCAAAACAAACAAACCGCCATTCCTACCTATTTTCAGAACATGAGACAAACCACAAACCCACACCCACTCCCAAAAAGGCACCTCCTTCCCCATAGGTGTATGACTAACCAGAGTGTCCTCTGACTGGTGGCCATACTCTGTTCTTCCGAAATGGACTGTCCTCTCTCAGATCTGTTTTCCTTGGCCAACTCTGTAAAGTTGTAAGGAAAAAGTGGAGAGCCAGTACCTGCTTTCTCAGGAAAGCTCCCTATTCAGAGCTCTCCAGGCATTTGGTAATCCCACTTCAGTAGGTACCAAGAATGACTGACTCTTTCTTTGGTAAATCCAAACAAGTGAGCCCACTGGGACTGGGCCTGGGACTGCCTCTGGGTGCCTGGCTCCTTGGATACAAAGTTCAGAGAGTTCCATCACCAAGGAAATGAGGTATGTCACATTCTTTGGAACTGAATGAGGTCACTGCCTTGGCAAATGTATATCTTATGATGTTCAAAAACTGAAGAAATAATAATGTACCAGTGTCGAATACAAATGAATGACAAATTACATATCATGTCCCATAGGAGTCTACTTGCATTGATGTTAGACTGGGTCAGTTACTGTAGAATAATTAGGATTTGTATGCACCATTCACTGAAGTTAGTTTTCAGTACTAGGAAACAAATATGTATTTCAGGTGGATGAATATTTCTGATTATAATCTTGTGAAAAGTGGATTATAAATCCACATACATGAACATGAATGAATTTAGAGAGTGTATATTAGACACATATATTTCATATTTTGAAAAATTTGGAGAGTATATCTATATCTATATCTATATCTATATCTATATCCATATCTATATATATATACACACACACACACAAACACACACACACAACACTCACAGACATTAAAATGTACCAATATAAATGCCAATCGAATTCATCAGTAAATATATATCATCCACAAATGCAAAAATATTTATTTTACTGAACATGAGTTAATGTATAATGTTGTTCTACTAGGACGCTCTCCTATAGGTTGAATTTTCATTTCCAACAGCATTTAGGAGGAGTGAACTCTTCTCACAATTTGTATCTGCCAAGGCAGCCACCTCACAAAAATGTACGTGTGATACCTGGTAGGATTCTATATATGCATATAAATATACATGTGTGAATAGGCTACAGAAAAGGGAAACAAGAATTCACATATTTGTTAAGTTTAAAAACACATGGAGAATATTTCAATTAAAATTTGACTAGATTTATAACTCCTACCTTATATAATGCAAATGTCAAGTCCAACAATACAACATGTCTCCTCTGAAGTGCTTGTATTTCTATTGTGTTGGGTTAATTTTCTCCATTATATTAGGATGAATAGTCTGAGTCTACTAGGTATGGGTTAGTGTCAGGGATTCAGTATTTCGAATGGAAAATTGGAAAATGAATCCAATGTGTATGTAAATATATGCTGCACAAATATCCTAGTGCTCTCATCCAGAACAATGCCTTGACATTACCTTTACCACAAGTAAGACACAATTAGAGGAGAAGAGTTACAAAATCAGTGAATACATATCTGGAATGGAAAATGCTCAGGAGTTCACAATCTTGGAGGTGGTAGAGCAGTTTCCAAAACTAAGGGACAGGGTAAACACTCCAAAAACATGGAGCTCTGCTGGCCTAAAAACTTTTTGAGAAACTGCCACTGAGTTTTGCACTTGAAATATATGTTGTTTTCAGGAGATTTGGCTTCCTTTGTAGTGAGACCATCAAAGCTGGGTCTGCATCTATGTGACCTGGAGGACATGGTTTCTTATTTCCAAAGAACTAGATGAAGCAGTGCTGAATCCTCTCTTTGAAGGTAAACTGAGGCCACTGGGGACTATGTGTCTCCCCGTGTGGACTGTGAAGCCATTTGGTCCTCTTCCACTTTTTGTGGAGTTTTTGCTGCTGCACTGTGAGTTTGGTATTTGTTTCACAAAATACTAGGAGCTAAACTGGGACACAGTGCTGGAGGGAGTTCTGTCACGTGTGGTGGGTCAGGGTCTGCAAGAGAATGCACCAACTAGGCTCCTATCTCTCACAGCTTGCCCCATTGCCCCCTTGTCCATATCAACCTGATTCTTAATTTTCCTCTGAAAACTCTCCATATAACAATATGCCTTTACATATAAGGGTCTGCTGGCTGCACCATGTCAGTTACAAGCCATTTGGAATCCAATGGTATATCCACATGGACCTACCACGGATGTTTTATCAAACACCTCCCCACCACTGCTCTAGACCCACTACTCAGCAGGCTCCAACTTACTGGCATCTCTGTTCTACACCATTTTCATGAAACTCAGTAAGTCAAGGCACTGTCTGGTATAATCATGATCAGCAACAGGACATCCAATGTTTCTCCAGTGCCACCTGGTCATAGGAATTTCAAAAATTTCATGGTATTTATCTAGCCATTTTTCAAGCATGAAGTTGGAGGCACTGTGGATTTCAGTTCATTCAGCAAACATTAAATGGTGAGGAAGCTCATTTCAATGAAATCTCTGGAGAACTCTCACAGGCACGGCTTCCCAAAGAGTGGACAAACGGTCACATTAGGCCAGGCCCATTGAGGTCTACAATGTGAGGTCCATGTGTGTTTTGACTCTCAACTATGGCTGCCATTTCTTTAAGAATAAAATCATGTGATATCCTTGCTGAGATTTCCAGTCCTCTGTTGAAATCCACCCGGGGCCTAGGTCTCAGTTTCCAAGAGCGACTTTCATGCGTGGCCTCTTAAAATCCCAACAAAATTCATGGCAATGCTTCTCTGAGTTCATTTCCAAAACCCAGTCTCTAAGGGGAATCACACCAGAGTTCAACCCCACGTGTACCCAGTCATTTTTTCCAATGCCACACAAATGACCAAAATCAAAACCAAAACACTCCCACATGGCCCTCATCTTATTCCATATAGTCAATCATCTTAACCTCTGGCTGGAGGTTTCCATGAGGGGCGCAGCCCAAGACAGTGTCCAAAATCAGCTCCTTTGCCCCTCATTTGCCTAAAGTCAGGGTAGCCTGGACACCGTTTCTGTGAACCAGGAGTGAACAAATAAGCCTGCCTTTAATACTTCTTTGTTTCTCCAATTTCAGGCCTACTGATTTTAGGTATCAATTCTTTAGGTGATTTAGAGTCATGCGAAAACACAAGCACCTCTGCAGGGCTTTGAAGAACTCATTTGACCCAAAGAATCCCTATTCTCATTTGATGGAGTGCAGGAACCTAACAGAGGAAGGCAAGAGAATTCATCAACAATGAATGATATTTTTTGCCATTTTGGTTTTGGAAGCTCACATGGGATCATTCTTAAGATCCATCAGGTGCTGAGAATCTAAGTCACAGCCACACACAGGTCCAAAGGCTGATAAAGACACATCTATTTCCAAAGCAATTAAGCAAAGAGCCACAGGTGAGGCCCATTCATTTCCATTTGAAAACTGTTTTCTTCAGGCTTCACAAAGGGGTGGCCTGAGGCAAAGACCTTCCTGACATTCAGTGCAACACAACAATAAGTAAGCAAAAGGCCCAAAGCAGGGTTTCTGCACTGAGATTTTTTTGGTCACACTGATATCTGAGTTTTCTGAGATGCTCGCCATTCTCTTCAGGTATCCAGTACATGGCCATGTCACAGAGCTTGGCGGTGGTACATTTTTTGGACACAAATCCATGAGCCTATTCTGGAGAGTGGCCAGAATTCAGGAAGAAAACAACAACTTAGAAAGATAGCACGTGTTGCACATCGATAAGACAAGCTGCAGTCCATTCATATATTGGGCAGGATGAATTATGGGAAGATTTATTCTAGACAGGACACATCCATTAATGCATTCTCTTTTCTAATGTCTACAACAACAGACACAGTGGGATACACAGAAACAGAAACCCTCGCCGTGTCAAATGACTTACTAGAAACTGTCCACTCCAAACCAAACAAACCGCCTTTCCTATCTATTCTCAGAACATGAGACAAAACAAGAAACCCACACCCACTCCCACAAAAGCACCTCCTTCCCCCAAGTAGGTCTGTGACTATCCGGAGTGTCCTCTGACTGGTGGGCCATACTATGTTCCCCCGAAATGGCCTGTCTTCTCTCAGACCTTCTTTCCTTGACCAACTCTGTGAAGATGTCAGGAAAAAGTGGTTAGCCACTACCTGTTTTCTCAGGAAAGGTCCATCTTCAGAGCTCTCCTGGCATTTGGCCATCCTCACATCATTAGGTACCAAGAAAACTGACTCTGTCCTTGGTGAATCCAAACAAGTGAGCCCACTGGGACTGGGACTGGGACTGCATCTGGGTGCCTGGCTTCTTGGATACCAAGTTCAGAGAGTTCCATCACCAAGGAAATGAGGTATGTCACATTCTTTGGAACTGAATGAGGTCACTGCCTTGGCAACCACTTTGTCCTAACAGTTGCTTCCAAGGGTAACATAAGATGGAGGTTGCCCCTACTTCCTGTGACACTTTCATAAGGTAGAATGTATATCAACCATTTGCACCCGGAAACAGCTCTCCACTCAGGCCTGGTTTGGTCCATCTTCTCTACAATAAGAAGAGAGAGATTCAGATTCAGACACATCCCTTCATCCTGACCAGGTTGTTTGCCATGGAAGATGACTTTTGCTCTCTCAGGTGCTTCATACCTGCCTACAACTTCTCCAGGTATCATTTGTGCATGGACATTTGAGGTTCTCATCAAGTGGAAGGTAACCAACTTTCCTGTATTGTAAGAACTACTCTGACAGCTCTTTTGTCCATTTTGGTTTGGGATGCACACATGGGATTTTTCTTTAGACCCATCATGTGCTGTGAATCTAAGCCACAGCCTCACATAGGGCTGAGAGGCTGATTCAGAAACATCCATTTCCAAAGCAATTAAGCAAAGAGGCACAGGTAATGACCATTCTTTTCCATTTGAAAACTATTTTCTGCAGGCTTCACAAAGTGTGGCCTGAGGCAAAGACCTTCCTGACATTCAGGGCAACAGAATAGGTAAGCAAAAGGCCCAAAGCAGGGTTTCTCCACTGAGACTTTCTTGGGCATACTGATATCTGAGTTTTCTGAGATACTCGCCATTCCCATCAGCTATCCAGTACATGGCCATGTCACAGAGATGGAGGTGGTACATATCTTGGACACAAAATCATGAGCGTATTCTGGAGAGTGTCCAGAATTCAGGAAGAAAACAGGAATTTAGAAAGATGGCAGGAGTTGCCCATGCATACGGCAACCTGCAGTCCATTCATAAATTGCACAGGATGAATGCTTTGAAGCTTTCTCGTAGACAGGACACATCCATTGATGCATTCTCTTTTCTAATGTCTACAATCACTGACACAGTATGATATATAGACACAGAAACACTCACCTTGTCAAAGGACTTACTAGACACAGTCCACTCCAAAACAAACAAACCAGCTTTCCTAACTATTCTCAGAACATGAGACAAAACCACAAACTCACACTCACACCCAAAAAGTCACCTCCTTTCCCCAAGTAGGTCTGTGACTATCCGGAGTGTCCTCTGACTTGTGGGCCATACTATGTTCCCCCAAAATGGCGTGTCCTGTCTCCAATCTGGTCTCTTTGGCCAACTCTGTGAAGTTGTCAGGAGCCCATGGTGAGAAACTACCTGCTTTCTCTGGAAAGGCCAGTCTTCATAGTTTCCAGGCATTTGACTGTCCTCACATCAGTAGGTACAAAGAAAGAGTGACTCTGTCTTGTTAAATCCAAACAAGTTAGCCCACTGGGACATGGAGTGGGTTTGACTCTGTGTGCCTGGTTTCCTGGATCCCAAGATCACAGACTTTCATTACCAAAACTGTAAGGTGATGTCACTTTCTTCAAGATCTGAATGAAGTCACTGCCTTGTAAACCACTTTGTTTTAACAGTTGCTTACATGGTTCCCAAAAGATGGAGGCTGCCTCTACTTGCTGTGACTCATTCATATGTTAGAATGGTATATCAACCATAGGCACCGGGGAACAGCTCTCCACACAGGCATGGTTTGGTCCATCTTCTCTACATTAGGAAGAGAGAGGCTAATTCAGACACATCCCATCAACCTGACCAGGTTGTTTGCCATGGAAGATGACTTTTGCTCTCTCATGTCCTTCATAGCTGCCTACATCTTCTCCAAGGATCATTTCAGCATGGACCTTTTAGGTTTTCAGCAGCTGGAAGATCGCCTATATTCCTGTATTGTAAGACCAACTCTGTCCCTGCTCTTCTGTAAAATTAGATTGAGGGAAAAGTGTATTGTTAGGGTTAATAACATGTTCAATTTGGGTTAGGAATCATTCTCTGGAATGGATATTTGTATTAGGAACCTGTGATATTTATAAGAATATATAGGTGAAATATAAGTATGAAAACAGAAATCTAGGTAAGTTTTGAAGCCCAGAAGGGCATTGGGCCCTTGATTGGGATACTTAGCATTGATTCATATCCTGCACAGTTGTCTCAGTTAAATCAATATACTATGGCATAGGACCTTCTAATTTGGATGATTGAATGTGGAAGAGAACATCCAGTCAAAAAGGGATATTCAGTAGGATTAGGAAAATAGTCGGTAGGTTTAGATAAAAGAGTGAGTATAGGATTTGGACCAAAAGTTCTTTAGCAATGGGGTTTCAGGTAGAGATTGATTGTAAATGTCAGCACATGTGAAGAGTCAGTCACAATGATGAACTGGGTAAAATATGTAGGAAAGCAATATTTTGAAGACGTATAAATTAATTGGGGGTACAAATAGGTGTACCTTGTGCCTATGAATATAGAGATAATGCATGAATAGACCATACTGTGAATAAATAATATAACTGATTCGAACTTTAAATAATGGATTGAATTGATTTCTGAAAATATACAGGAAACCTAATATTGATATACAATCATCCATTCCAAACAGTTATGCTTCTAATGGTGATATTAGATTTATGGTTTATCATAAAAAGTGTGTGAGTTTTGCTTCAAAACTGATTATGAAATTAAAAAAAAATGTGTTTGCAGAGAAGTCTCATGAAAAGACCAGTCAAGAAACCGGGAGGAATACATGTGTTCTGAAGCAGGAAATGATTAAAAGTGAAAAAATACCTATAAAGTTGTGAACTTGTGGATGAAATACATATCCTATGATGTGCAAAAACTGCAGAAATATTAATGTAGCAGTGTTGAATATAAATGAACGTCAAAATACACATCATGTCCCATAGGAATCTACTTGCATTGATGTTAAACTGGGTCAGATACTGTAGAATTATTAGGATTTGTATGCACCATTCACAGAAGTGAGTTGTCAGTACAAGGAAACAAATATGTATTTCAGGTGGATGAATATTTCCAATAATAATCTTGAGAAAAGTTGATTATATTTCCTCATGCATACATGAAAGAATGTATGAATGTAGAGAGTGTATATAAGACACATATATTTCATGTTTTGATAAATCAGGAGAGTATATATATATATATATATATATATATATATATATATATATATATACCAAAAAAACACACAGAGAAACATAAAAAAGTAGCAATATATGCCAAATGAAATTTATAATGAAATATATAACATCTACTGATGCAAAAATATATACTTTACTGAACATGAAATTATGTATAATGTTGTTGTAATAGGAAGCTCACCCATAGGTAGAATTTTTAGTTCCAACAGCGTTTAAGAGGGGTAGTCTCTTCACACAATTTATATCTGCCGAGTCAGCAACCTCACAAAAATGTACGTGTGATACCAGGTAGGATTCAATATGTACATATAAAAATACATGTGCTGTATAGGCTACAGAGAAAGGGAGGCAGGGATTCACATATTTGTTAATTTTAAAAACACATTGAAAACTATTCCAAATAAAAATTCACTAGATTTATAACACCTACCATTTATTATGCAAAAGAAAAGTTCAAAAATACACCATGCCTCCTCTGACCTGCTTGTATTTCTGTTCTATTTGGGTTATTTTTCTCCATCATATTAGGATTAGTAGTCAGAGTCTAGTAGGGTATGTGTTAGTGTCAGGGATTCAGTATTTTCAATGGAAAATAGGAAAAAGAATCCAATGTCTATCAAATATGTGCTACACAAAATATTTTCCCTCTCTCATCCAGAACAATGCCTTGACATTACCTTCGCCCCAAGTAAGACACAATTAGTGGAGAAGAGTTATAAAATCTGTGAATATATAACTGGAATGAAAAATGCTCATGAGTTCACAACCTTGGATGTGGTAGAGAAGTTTCCATAAGTAAGGGACAGGTTAAAAACTCCACAAACATGGAGCTCTGCTGGCCTAAAGGACTTCTTGATAAACTGCCTCTGAGGTTGGGCACTTGAAATATATGTTGTTTTCAGGAGCTTTAGCTTCCTTTGTCGTGAGACCATCAAAGCTGGGTCTGATTCTATGTGACCTGGAGGACATGGTTTCTTATTTTCTAATGAACATGAGGCAGCAGTGGTGAATTCTCTCTTTTAAGTAAAATGTGACCAGTGCGTGCTAAGTCTCTCCCCATCTGGGCTGTGAAGCCATTTGGTCATCCTCCACTTTTTCATGGTTTTTCTTTCTCCTGCATTGGGAGTTTGGTATTTGCTTCACGAAATACAAGGAGTTCAAAAGGGACACAGTGCTGGATGGAGTTCTGCCACATGTGGTGGGTCAGGGTCTGCAGGAGAATGCACCAACCAGGCTTCTATCCCACATATCTTTTTCCCTTGTCTATTGCAACCTGATTCTTAACATTGCCATGAAACCTCTCCATATAACAAGACGCCCTTACATATTAGTGTCTGCTGACCTCACCATGTCTGTCACAAGCCATTTGGAAGCCAATGGCAAATCCATATGGCCACATCAGAGATGTATTATGACACACATACACACCACTGCTCTAGGCACACTACTCAGCAGGCACCAACTTACTGGCATGTCTGTTCTAGATCATTTTCATGAAACACAGTCAATCAAGGCACTGTCTAGTATACTCATGATAAACAACAGGACATCCAAAGGTTCTCCAGAGACATGTTGTATAGTTGGACTTGACATTTGCATTATATAAGGTAGGAGTTATAAATCTAGTCAAATTTTAATTGAAATATTCTCCATGTGTTTTTAAACTTAACAAATATGTGAATTCTTGTTTCCCTTTTCTGTAGCCTATTCACACATGTATATTTATATGCATATATAGAATCCTACCAGGTATCACACGTACATTTTTGTGAGGTGGCTGTCTTGGCAGATACAAATTGTGAGAAGAGTTCACTCCTCCTAAATGCTGTTGGAAATGAAAATTCAACCTATAGGAGAGCGTCCTAGTAGAACAATATTATACATTAACTCATGTTCAGTAAAATAAATATTTTTGCATTTGTGGATGATACATATTTACTGATGAATTTCGATTGGCATTTATATTGGTATTTTTAATGTCTGTGAGTTGTGTGTGTGTGTGTGTGTGTGTGTGTGTGTATAGATATAGATATAGATATAGATATACTCTCCAAATTTTTCAAAATATGAAATATATGCGTCTAATATACACTCTCTAAATTCATTCATGTTCATGTATGTGGATTTATAATCCACTTTTCACAAGATTATAATCAGAAATATTCATCCACCTGAAATACATATTTGTTTCCTGAAAACTAACTTCAGTCAATGGTGCATACAAATCCTAATTATTCTACACTAACTGACCCAGTCTAACATCAATGCAAGTAGACTCCTATGGGACATGATATGTAATTTGTCATTCATTTGTATTCGACACTGGTACATTATTGTTTCTTCAGTTTTTGCACATCACAGGATATACATTTCATCCACAAGTTCACAAATTAATAAGCACTTGTTTCAACTTTCACCACTTCTTGCTTCAGAACACATGTATTGTCAGGGTTTCTTGACTGGTCTTTTCATGAGAGACTTCTTTCCAAACACATTATTTTGAATTTCCATAATCATTTTGAAGCAAAACTCACACACTCTTCATGATAAACCAAAACACAAATATTTCCATTACATATATACCTGGTTGGAATGAATGATTGTATATCAATATACGATTTCCTTTAATTTTTCAGATATCAGTTCTATTCATTATTTAAAGTTCAAAAAAGTTATATTATTTATTCACAGTATGGTCTATTCATGCTTTTTCTCTATGTTCCTAGAAACAGGGTACACCTCTTTGTACCCCTGATTCTCATTTTACATCTTCAATATATTGCTCCCAGAAATGGTGAAAGAAATACTCATGTCATCTCATTATCACAGTAATATTCTGGACAAAAAAATGGAAAGGTCACACTTATGATTGTACCAAAGCCTAAATGGAAAGTGAACATGGATTTCTAAAAACATCCATGTCCAGGTTGCCTAATGCTGTCAATTGTCAATCCTATTGGTGACTACATATTTGTTTTTTTCCTAATTTATATATTCAAACTCAACCCTGTTGAACCCTGTTGAAAATGTCTAATTCTATCACTCACTTATTACTTTGCCTGATTTCATAATGTTTCTATTGATATCTGCTTTTCTACATATTTTTCCCAGTTCAACATAGTGACTGACTCTTCATATGTGCTGACATTTACATTCACTCAACAACCGAAAGTCTATTGCTAAAGAACTTTTGGTCCAAATCCTATACTCACTCTTCTTCCTAAACCTACCGACTATCTTCCTAATCCTACTGAATATCCCTTTTTGACTGGATGTTCTCTTTTAAATTCAATCATCCAATGTACAAGGTCCTATGCCATTGTATATCGAATTATCTGAGGCATCTTTGCAGAACATCATTCAAAGCTAAGTATCCCAATCCAGGGCAAAACCCTTCTGGGCTTCAAATCATACCTAGATTTCTGTTTTTCCTACTTATATTTTCATCTCTATATTCTTGTAAATATTGCAGGTTCCCAATACCATTATTCATCACACAGAATCATTCGTAACCCAAATCAAACCTGTTTTATATCCCAAGTATACACTGTTCCCTCAATCATTTTACAGAAGAGCAGGGACAGACTGGTTCTTACAATACAGGAAAGTTGGGGACCTTCCACCTGATGAGAACCTCAAATGTCCATGCACAAATGATACCTGGAGAAGTTGAAGGCAGGTATGAAGCACCTGAGAGAGCAAAAGTCATCTTCCATGGCAAACAACCTGGTCAGATGAAGGGATGTGTCTGAATCTGAATCTCTTTCTTCTTTTTGTAGAGAAGATGGACCAAACAAGGCCTGAGTGGAGAGTTGTTCCCGGGTGCCAATGGTGATATACATTCTACCTTATGAAAGTGTCACAGGAAGCGTGGGCAACCTCCATTTTATGTTACTCTTTGAAGCAACTGTTAGGACAAAGTGGTTGCCAAGGCAGTGACCTCATTCAGTTCCAAAGAAATGTGACATACCTCATTTCCTTGGTGATGGAACCTCTCTGAACTTGGTATCCAAGAAGCCAGGCACCCAGATGCAGTCCCAGTCCCAGTCCCAGTGGGCTCACTTGTTTGGATTTACCAAGGACAGAGTCAGTTTTCTTGGTACCTAATGATGTGAGGATGGCCAAATGCCAGGAGAGCTCTGAAGATGGACCTTTCCTGAGAAAACAGGTAGTGGCTAACCACTTTTTCCTGACATCTTCACAGAGTTGGTCAAGGAAAGAAGGTCTGAGAGAAGACAGGCCATTTCGGGGGAACATAGTATGGCCCACCAGTCAGAGGACACTCCGGATAGTCACAGACCTACTTGGGGGAAAGGAGGTGCCTTTGTGGGAGTGGGTGTGGGTTTGTTGTTTTGTCTCATGTTCTGAGAATAGATAGGAAAGGCGGTTTGTTTGGTTTGGAGTGGACAGTTTCTAGTAAGTCATTTGACATGGCGAGTGTTTCTGTTTCTGTGTATCCACTGTGTCCGTTGTTGTAGACATTAGAAAAGAGAATGCATTAATGGATGTGTCCCTGTCTAGTATAAATCATCCCATAATTCATCCTGCCCAATATATGAATGGACTGCAGCTTGTCTTATCGATGTGCAACACCTGCTATCTTTCTAAGTTGTTGTTTTCTTCCTGAATTCTGGCCACTCTCCGAAATAGGCTCATGGATTTGTGTCAAAATATGTACCACCTCCAAGCTCTGTGACATGGCCATGTCCTGGATAGCTGAAGAGAATGGCGAGCATCTCAAGAAAACCCAGATATCAGTGTGACCAAGAAAGTCTCAGTGCAGAAACCCTGCTTTGGGCCTTTGCTTACTTATTGTTTGTGTTGCACTGAATGTCAGGAAGGTCTTTGCCTCAGGCCACCCCTTTGTGAAGCCTGAAGAAAACAGTTTTCAAACGGAAATGAATGGGCCTCACCTGTAGCTCTTTGCTTAATTGCTTTGGAAAGGGATGGGTCTTTATCATCCTCTTGGGCCTGTGTGTGGCTGTGACTTAGATTCTCAGCACCTGATGGATCTTAAGAATGATCCCATGTGAGCTTCCAAAACCAAAATGGCAAAAAATTTCATTCATTGTGGATGAAGTCTTTTGCCTTCCTCTGTTAGGTTCCTGCACTCCATTAAATGACAATAGGGATTCTTTGGGTTCAAATGAGTTCTTCAAAGCCCTGCAGAGGTGCTTGTGTTTTTGCATGACTCTAAATCACCTAAAGAATCGATACCTAAAATCAGTAGGCCTCAAATTGGAGAAACAACAGAAGTATTAACGGCAGGCTTAATTTGTTCACTCCTGGTTCACAGAAACGGTGTCCAGGCTACCCTTGACTTTAGACAAATGAGGGGCAAACGAGCTGATTTGGACACTGTCTTGGGCTGCGCCCCTCATGGAAACCTCCAGCCCAGAGGTTAAGATGATTGACTATGTGAAATAAGATGAGGGCCATGTGGGAGTGTTTTGGTTTTAATTTTGGTCATTTGTGTGGCATTGGAAAAAATGACTGGGTCCACGTGGGCTTGAACTCTGGTGTGATTCCCCTT
The DNA here is from genome assembly GCF_048772815.1 of Callospermophilus lateralis. NCBI lineage: Eukaryota > Metazoa > Chordata > Mammalia > Rodentia > Sciuridae > Callospermophilus > Callospermophilus lateralis. The sequence goes on from NW_027517205.1 coordinate 576,453, forward strand.
AGAGACTGGGTTTTGGAACTGAACTCAGAGAAGCATTGCCATGAATTTTGTTGGGATTTTAAGAGGCCACGCATGAAAGTCACTCTTGGAAACTGAGACCTAGGCCCCGGGTGGATTTCCCACAGAGGCCTGGGAATCTCAGCAAGGATATCACATGATTTTATTCTTAAAGAAATGGCAGCCATAGTTGAGAGTCAAAACACACATGGACCTCACATTGTAGACCTCAATGGGCCTGGCCTAATGTGACCTTTTGTCCACTCTTTGGGAAGCCATGCCTGTGAGAGTTCTCCAGAGATTTCATTGAAATGAGCTTCCTCACCATTTAATGTTTGCTGAATGAACTGAAACCCACAGTGCCTCCAACTTCATGCTTGAAAAATGGCTAGATAAATACCATGAAATTTTTTGAAATTCCTATGACCAGGTGGCACTGGAGAAACATTGGATGTCCTGTTGCTGATCATGAGTATACCAGACAGTGCCTTGATTTACTGAGTTTCATGAAAATGGTGTAGAAACAGAGATGCCAGTAAGTTGGAGCCTGCTAAGTAGTGGGTCTAGAGCAATGGTGGGGAGGTGTTTGATAAAACATCCGTGGTAGGGCCATGTTTATCTACCATTGGATTCCAAATGGCTTGTAACTGACATGGTGCAGCCAGCAGACCCTTATATGTAAAGGCATCTTGTTATATGGAGAGTTTTCAGAGGAAAATTAAGAATCAGGTTGATATGGACAAGGGGGCAATGGGGCAAGCTGTGAGAGATAGGAGCCTAGTTGGTGCATTCTCTTGCAGACCCTGACCCACCACACGTGACAGAACTCCCTCCAGCACTGTGTCCCAGTTTAGCTCCTAGTATTTCGTGAAACAAATACCAAACTCACAGTGCAGCAGCAAAAACACCACAAAAAGTGGAGGAGGACCAAATGGCTTCACAGTCCACACGGGGAGACACTTAGTCCCCAGTGGCCTCAGTTTACCTACAAAGAGAGGGATTCAGCACTGCTTCATCTTGTTCATTGGAAAATAAGAAACCATGTCCTCCAGGTCACATAGATGCAGACCCAGCTTTGATGTTCTCACTACAGAGGAAGCCCAAATCTCCTGAAAACAACATATATTTCAAGTGTGGAAGCTCAGAGGCAGTTTCTCAAAAAGTTTTTAGGCCAGCAGAGCTCCATGTTTGTGGAGGGTTTACCCTGTCCCTTAGTTTTGGAAACTCCTCTACCACCTCCAAGGTTGTGAACTCCTGAGCATTTTCCATTCCAGATATGTTATTCACTGATTTTGTAACTCTTCTCCTCTAATGTGTCTTACTTGGGGTGAAGGTAATGTCAAGGCTTTGTTCTGGATGAGAGCGGGAGGATATTTGTGCAGCATATATTTACATACACATTGGGATTCATTTTTCCAATTTTCCATTCGAAATACTGAATCCCTGACACTAACCCATACCTAGTAGACTCAGACTATTCATCCTAATATAATGGAGAAAATTAACCCAACACATTAGAAATACAAGTACTTCAGAGGAGACATGTTGTATAGTTGGACTTGACATTTGCATTATATAAGGTAGGAGTTATAAATCTAGTCAAATTTTAATTGAAATATTTCTCCATGTGTTTTTAAACTTAACAAATATGTGAATTCTTGGTTTTCCCCTTTTCTGTAGCCTATTCACACATGTATATTTATATGCATATATAGAATCCCTACCAGGTATCACACGTACATTTTTGTGAGGTGGCTGTCTTGGCAGATACAAATTGTGAGAAGAGTTCACTCCTCCTAAATGCTGTTGGGAAATGAAAATTCAACCTATAGGAGAGCGTCCTAGTAGAACAACATTATACATTAACTCATGTTCAGTAAAATAAATATTTTTGCATTTGTGGATGATACATAATTTACTGATGAATTTCGATTGGCATTTATATTGGTATTTTTTAATGTCTGTGAGTTGTGTGTGTGTGTGTGTGTGTGTGTGTGTATAGATATAGATATAGATATAGATATACTCTCCAAATTTTTCAAAATATGAAATATATGCGTCATAATATACACTCTCTAAATTCATTCATGTTCATGTATGTGGATTTATAATCCACTTTTCACAAGATTATATCAGAAATATTCATCCACCTGAAATACATATTTGTTTCCTGAAAACTAACTTCAGTCAATGGTGCATACAAATCCTAATTATTCTACACTAACTGACCCAGTCTAACATCAATGCAAGTAGACTCCTATGGGACATGATATGTAATTTGTCATTCATTTGTATTCGACACTGGTACATTATTGTTTCTTCAGTTTTTGCACATCACAGGATATACATTTCATCCACAAGTTCACAAAATTAATAAGCACTTGTTTCAACTTTCACCCACTTCTTGCTTCAGAACACATGTATTGTCAGGGTTTCTTGACTGGTCTTTTCATTGAGAGACTTCTTTCCAAACACATTATTTTGAATTTCCATAATCATTTTGAAGCAAAACTCACACACTCTTCATGATAAACCAAAACACAAAATATTTCCATTACATATATACCTGGTTGGAATGAATGATTGTATATCAATATACGATTTCCTTTAATTTTTCAGATATCAGTTCTATTCATTATTTAAAGTTCAAAAAAGTTATATTATTTATTCACAGTATGGTCTATTCATGCTTTTTCTCTATGTTCCTAGAAACAGGGTACACCTCTTTGTACCCCTGATTCTCATTTTACATCTTCAATATATTGCTCCCAGAAATGGTGAAAGAAATACTCATGTCATCTCATTATCACAGTAATATTCTGGACAAAAAAATGGAAAGGTCACACTTATGATTGTACCAAAGCCTAAATGGAAAGTGAACATGGATTTCTAAAAACATCCATGTCCAGGTTGCCTAATGCTGTCAATTGTCAATCCTATTGGTGACTACATATTTGTTTTTTTCCTAATTTATATATTCAAACTCAACCTGTTGAAAATGTCTAATTCTATCACTCACTTTATACTTTGCCTGATTTCATAATGTTTCTATTGATATCTGCTTTTCTACATATTTTTCCCAGTTCAACATAGTGACTGACTCTTCATATGTGCTGACATTTACATTCACTCAACAACCGAAAGTCTATTGCTAAAGAACTTTTGGTCCAAATCCTATACTCACTCTTCTTCCTAAACCTACCGACTATCTTCCTAATCCTACTGAATATCCCTTTTTGACTGGATGTTCTCTTTTAAATTCAATCATCCAATGTACAAGGTCCTATGCCATTGTATATCGAATTATCTGAGGCATCTTTGCAGAACATCATTCAAAGCTAAGTATCCCAATCCAGGGCAAAACCCTTCTGGGCTTCAAATCATACCTAGATTTCTGTTTTCCTACTTATATTTCATCTCTATATTCTTGTAAATATTGCAGGTTCCCAATACCATTATTCATCACACAGAATCATTCGTAACCCAAATCAAACCTGTTTTTATCCCAAGTATACACTGTTCCCTCAATCATTTTACAGAAGAGCAGGGACAGACTGGTTCTTACAATACAGGAAAGTTGGGGACCTTCCACCTGATGAGAACCTCAAATGTCCATGCACAAATGATACCTGGAGAAGTTGAAGGCAGGTATGAAGCACCTGAGAGAGCAAAAGTCATCTTCCATGGCAAACAACCTGGTCAGGATGAAGGGATGTGTCTGAATCTGAATCTCTTTCTTCTTTTTGTAGAGAAGATGGACCAAACAAGGCCTGAGTGGAGAGTTGTTCCCGGGTGCCAATGGTGATATACATTCTACCTTATGAAAGTGTCACAGGAAGCGTGGGCAACCTCCATTTTATGTTACTCTTTGAAGCAACTGTTAGGACAAAGTGGTTGCCAAGGCAGTGACCTCATTCAGTTCCAAAGAATGTGACATACCTCATTTCCTTGGTGATGGAACTCTCTGAACTTGGTATCCAAGAAGCCAGGCACCCAGATGCAGTCCCAGTCCCAGTCCCAGTGGGCTCACTTGTTTGGATTTACCAAGGACAGAGTCAGTTTTCTTGGTACCTAATGATGTGAGGATGGCCAAATGCCAGGAGAGCTCTGAAGATGGACCTTTCCTGAGAAAACAGGTAGTGGCTAACCACTTTTTCCTGACATCTTCACAGAGTTGGTCAAGGAAAGAAGGTCTGAGAGAAGACAGGCCATTTCGGGGGAACATAGTATGGCCCACCAGTCAGAGGACACTCCGGATAGTCACAGACCTACTTGGGGGAAGGAGGTGCCTTTGTGGGAGTGGGTGTGGGTTTGTTGTTTTGTCTCATGTTCTGAGAATAGATAGGAAAGGCGGTTTGTTTGGTTTGGAGTGGACAGTTTCTAGTAAGTCATTTGACATGGCGAGTGTTTCTGTTTCTGTGTATCCCACTGTGTCCGTTGTTGTAGACATTAGAAAAGAGAATGCATTAATGGATGTGTCCTGTCTAGTATAAATCATCCCATAATTCATCCTGCCCAATATATGAATGGACTGCAGCTTGTCTTATCGATGTGCAACACCTGCTATCTTTCTAAGTTGTTGTTTTCTTCCTGAATTCTGGCCACTCTCCGAAATAGGCTCATGGATTTGTGTCCAAAATATGTACCACCTCCAAGCTCTGTGACATGGCCATGTCCTGGATAGCTGAAGAGAATGGCGAGCATCTCAGAAAACCCAGATATCAGTGTGACCAAGAAAGTCTCAGTGCAGAAACCCTGCTTTGGGCCTTTGCTTACTTATTGTTGTGTTGCACTGAATGTCAGGAAGGTCTTTGCCTCAGGCCACCCCTTTGTGAAGCCTGAAGAAAACAGTTTTCAAACGGAAATGAATGGGCCTCACCTGTAGCTCTTTGCTTAATTGCTTTGGAAAGGGATGGGTCTTTATCATCCTCTTGGGCCTGTGTGTGGCTGTGACTTAGATTCTCAGCACCTGATGGATCTTAAGAATGATCCCATGTGAGCTTCCAAAACCAAAATGGCAAAAAATTTCATTCATTGTGGATGAAGTCTTTTGCCTTCCTCTGTTAGGTTCCTGCACTCCATTAAATGACAATAGGGATTCTTTGGGTCAAATGAGTTCTTCAAAGCCCTGCAGAGGTGCTTGTGTTTTTGCATGACTCTAAATCACCTAAAGAATCGATACCTAAAATCAGTAGGCCTCAAATTGGAGAAACACAGAAGTATTAACGGCAGGCTTATTTGTTCACTCCTGGTTCACAGAAACGGTGTCCAGGCTACCCTGACTTTAGACAAATGAGGGGCAAACGAGCTGATTTTGGACACTGTCTTGGGCTGCGCCCCTCATGGAAACCTCCAGCCAGAGGTTAAGATGATTGACTATGTGAAATAAGATGAGGGCCATGTGGGAGTGTTTTGGTTTTAATTTTGGTCATTTGTGTGGCATTGGAAAAAATGACTGGGTCCACGTGGGCTTGAACTCTGGTGTGATTCCCCTTAGAGACTGGGTTTTGGAACTGAACTCAGAGAAGCATTGCCATGAATTTTGTTGGGATTTTAAGAGGCCACGCATGAAAGTCACTCTTGGAAACTGAGACCTAGGCCCCGGGTGGATTTCCACAGAGGCCTGGGAATCTCAGCAAGGATATCACATGATTTTATTCTTAAAGAAATGGCAGCCATAGTTGAGAGTCAAAACACACATGGACCTCACATTGTAGACCTCAATGGGCCTGGCCTAATGTGACCTTTTGTCCACTCTTTGGGAAGCCATGCCTGTGAGAGTTCTCCAGAGATTTCATTGAAATGAGCTTCCTCACCATTTAATGTTTGCTGAATGAACTGAAACCCACAGTGCCTCCAACTTCATGCTTGAAAAATGGCTAGATAAATACCATGAAATTTTTGAAATTCCTATGACCAGGTGGCACTGGAGAAACATTGGATGTCCTGTTGCTGATCATGAGTATACCAGACAGTGCCTTGATTTACTGAGTTTCATGAAAATGGTGTAGAACAGAGATGCCAGTAAGTTGGAGCCTGCTAAGTAGTGGGTCTAGAGCAATGGTGGGGAGGTGTTTGATAAAACATCCGTGGTAGGGCCATGTTTATCTACCATTGGATTCCAAATGGCTTGTAACTGACATGGTGCAGCCAGCAGACCCTTATATGTAAAGGCATCTTGTTATATGGAGAGTTTTCAGAGGAAAATTAAGAATCAGGTTGATATGGACAAGGGGGCAATGGGGCAAGCTGTGAGAGATAGGAGCCTAGTTGGTGCATTCTCTTGCAGACCCTGACCCACCACACGTGACAGAACTCCCTCCAGCACTGTGTCCCAGTTTAGCTCCTAGTATTTCGTGAAACAAATACCAAACTCACAGTGCAGCAGCAAAAACACCACAAAAAGTGGAGGAGGACCAAATGGCTTCACAGTCCACACGGGGAGACACTTAGTCCCCAGTGGCCTCAGTTTACCTACAAAGAGAGGATTCAGCACTGCTTCATCTTGTTCATTGGAAAATAAGAAACCATGTCCTCCAGGTCACATAGATGCAGACCCAGCTTTGATGTTCTCACTACAGAGGAAGCCAAATCTCCTGAAAACAACATATATTTCAAGTGTGGAAGCTCAGAGGCAGTTTCTCAAAAAGTTTTTAGGCCAGCAGAGCTCCATGTTTGTGGAGGGTTTACCCTGTCCCTTAGTTTTGGAAACTCCTCTACCACCTCCAAGGTTGTGAACTCCTGAGCATTTTCCATTCCAGATATGTATTCACTGATTTTGTAACTCTTCTCCTCTAATTGTGTCTTACTTGGGGTGAAGGTAATGTCAAGGCTTTGTTCTGGATGAGAGCGGGAGGATATTTGTGCAGCATATATTTACATACACATTGGATTCATTTTCCAATTTTCCATTCGAAATACTGAATCCCTGACACTAACCCATACCTAGTAGACTCAGACTATTCATCCTAATATAATGGAGAAAATTAACCCAACACATTAGAAATACAAGTACTTCAGAGGAGACATGTTGTATAGTTGGACTTGACATTTGCATTATATAAGGTAGGAGTTATAAATCTAGTCAAATTTTAATTGAAATATTCTCCATGTGTTTTTAAACTTAACAAATATGTGAATTCTTGTTTCCCTTTTCTGTAGCCTATTCACACATGTATATTTATATGCATATATAGAATCCTACCAGGTATCACACGTACATTTTTGTGAGGTGGCTGTCTTGGCAGATACAAATTGTGAGAAGAGTTCACTCCTCCTAAATGCTGTTGGAAATGAAAATTCAACCTATAGGAGAGCGTCCTAGTAGAACAACATTATACATTAACTCATGTTCAGTAAAATAAATATTTTTGCATTTGTGGATGATACATATTTACTGATGAATTTCGATTGGCATTTATATTGGTATATTTAATGTCTGTGAGTGTTTGTGTTTGTGTGTGTGTGTGTGTGTGTGTGTATAGATATAGATATAGATATAGATATACTCTCCAAATTTTTCAAAATATGAAATATATGCGTCTAATATACACTCTCTAAATTCATTCATGTTCATGTATGTGGATTTATAATCCACTTTTCACAAGATTATAATCAGAAATATTCATCCACCTGAAATACATATTTGTTTCCTAGTACTGAAAACTAACTTCAGTGAATGGTGCATACAAATCCTAATTATTCTACAGTAACTGACCCAGTCTAACATCAATGCAAGTAGACTCCTATGGGACATGATCTGTAATTTGTCATTCATTTTTATTCGACACTGGTACATTATTGTTTCTTCAGTTTTTGCACATCACAGGATATACATTTCATCCACAAGTTCACAAATTAATAAGCATTTGTTTCAACTTTCACCACTTCTTGCTTCAGAACACATGTATTGTCAGGGTTTCTTGACTGGTCTTTTCATGAGACTTCTTTCCAAACACATTATTTTGAATTTCCATAATCATTTTGAAGCAAAACTCACACACTCTTCATGATAAAACTAAACACAAATATTTCCATTACATATATACCTGGTTGGAATGAATGATTGTATATCAATATACGATTTCCTTTAATTTTTCAGATATCAGTTCAATTCATTATTTAAAGTTCAAAAAAGTTATATTATTTATTCACAGTATGGTCTATTCATGCTTTTTCTCTATGTTCCTAGAAACAGGGTACACCTCTTTGTACCCCTGATTCTCATTTTACATCTTCAATATATTACTCCCAGAAATGGTGAAAGAAATACTCATGTCACCTCATTATCACAGTAATATTCTGGACAAAAAATGGAAAGGTCACACTTATGATTGTACCAAAGCCTAAATGGAAAGTGAACATGGATTTCTAAAAAATCCATGTCCAGGTTGCCTAATGCTGTCAATTGTCAATCCTATTAGTGACTACATATTTGTTTTTTTCCTAATTTATATATTCAAACTCAACCCTGTTGAAAATTTCTAATTCTATCACTCACTTTATACTTTGCCTGATTTTGTAATGTTTCTATTGATATCTGCTTTTCTACATATTTTCCCCAGTTCAACATAGTGACTGACTCTTCATATGTGCTGACATTTACATTCACTCAACAACCGAAAGTCTATTGCTAAAGAACTTTTGGTCCAAATCCTATACTCACTCTTCTTCCTAAACCTACAGACTATCTTCCTAATCCTACTGAATATCCCTTTTTGACTGGATGTTCTCTTCTAAATTCAATCATCCAATGTACAAGGTCCTATGCCATTGTATATCGAATTATCTGAGGCATCTTTGCAGAACATCATTCAAAGCTAAGTATCCCAATCAAGGGCAAAACCCTTCTGGGCTTCAAATCATACCTAGATTTCTGTTTTCCTACTTATATTTCACCTCTATATTCTTGTAAATATTGCAGGTTCCCAATACCATTATTCATCACACAGAATCACTCGTAACCCAAATCAAACCTGTTTTTAACCCCAAGTATACACTGTTCCCTCAATCATTTTACAGAAGAGCAGGGACAGAGTGGTTCTTACAATACAGGAAAGTTGGGGACCTTCCACCTGATGAGAACCTCAAATGTCCATGCACAAATGATACCTGGAGAAGTTGTAGGCAGGTATGAAGCACCTGAGAGAGCAAAAGTCATCTTCCATGGCAAACAACCTGGTCAGGATGAAGGGATGTGTCTGAATCTGAATCTCTCTCTTCTTATTGTAGAGAAGATGGACCAAACCAGGCCTGAGTGGAGAGCTGTTCCCGGGTGCCAATGGTGATATACATTCTACCTTATGAAACTGTCACAGGAAGCGGGGGCAACCTCCATTTTATGTTACCCTTTGAAGCAACTGTTAGGACAAAGTGGTTGCCAAGGCAGTGACCTCATTCAGTTCCAAAGAATACCTCATTTCCTTGGTGATGGAACTCTCTGAACTTGGTATCCAAGAAGCCAGGCACCCAGAGGCAGTCGCAGTCCCAGTCCCAGTGGGCTCACTTGTTTGGATTTACCAAGGACAGTGTCAGTTTTCTTGGTACCTAATGATGTGAGGATGGCCAAATGCCAGGAGAGCTCTGAAGATGGACCTTTCCTGAGAAAACAGGTAGTGGCTAACCACTTTTTCCTGACATCTTCACAGAGTTGGTCAAGGAAACAAGATCTGAGAGAAGACAGGCCATTTCGGGGGAACATAGTATGGCCCACCAGTCAGAGGACACTCCGGATAGTCACAGACCTACTTGAGGGAAGGAGGTGCCTTTGTGGGAGTGGGTGTGGGTTTGTTGTTTTGTCTCATGTTCTCAGAATAGATAGGAAAGGCGGTTTGTTTGGTTTGGAGTGGACAGTTTCTAGTAAGTCATTTGACACGGCGAGTGTTTCTGTTTCTGTGTATCCCACTGTGTCCGTTATTGTAGACATTAGAAAAGAGAATGCATTAATGGATGTGTCCTGTCTAGTATAAATCATACCAAAATTCATCCTGCCCAATATATGAATGGACTGCAGCTTGTCTTATCGATGTGCAACACCTGCTATCTTTCTAAGTTGTTGTTTTCTTCCTGAATTCTGGCCACTCTCCAGAATAGGCTCATGGATTTGTGTCCAAAATATGTACCACCTCCAAGCTCTGTGACATGGCCATGTACTGGATAGCTGAAGAGAATGGCGAGCATCTCAGAAAACTCAGATATCAGTGTGACCAGGAAAGTCTCAGTGCAGAAACCCTGCTTTGGGCCTTTTGCTTACTTATTGTTGTTTTGCACTGAATGTCAGGAAGGTCTTTGCCTCAGGCCACCCCTTTGTGAAGCCTGAAGAAAACAGTTTTCAAATGGAAATGAATGGGCCTCACCTGTGGCTCTTTGCTTAATTGCTTTGGAAAGGGATGTGTCTTTATCAGCCTCTTGGTCCTGTGTGTGGCTGTGTCTTAGATTCTCAGCACCTGATGGATCTTAAGAATGATCCCATGTGAGCTTCCAAAACCAAAATGGCAAAAAATTTCATTCATTGTGGATGAAGTCTCTTGCCTTCCTCTGTTAGGTTCCTGCACTCCATCAAATGACAATAGGGATTCTTTGGGTCAAATGAGTTCTTCAAACCCTGCAGAGGTGCTTGTGTTTTCGCATGACTCTAAATCACCTAAAGAATCGATACCTAAAATCAGTAGGCCTCAAATTGGAGAAACACAGAAGTATTAACGGCAGGCTTATTTGTTCACTCCTGGTTCACAGAAACGGTGTCCAGGCTACCCTGACTTTAGACAAATGAGGGGCAAACGAGCTGATTTTGGACACTGTCTTGGGCTGCGCCCCTCATGGAAACCTCCAGCCAGAGGTTAAGATGATTGACTATATGAAATAAGATGAGGGCCATGTGGGAGTGTTTTGGTTTTAATTTTGGTCATTTGTGTGGCATTGGAAAAAATGACTGGGTCCACGTGGGCTTGAACTCTGGTGTGATTCCCCTTAGAGACTGGGTTTTGGAACTGAACTCAGAGAAGCATTGCCATGAATTTTGTTGGGATTTTAAGAGGCCACGCATGAAAGTCGCTCTTGGAAACTGAGACCTAGGCCCCGGGTGGATTTCCACAGAGGCCTGGGAATCTCAGCAAGGATATCACATGATTTTATTCTTAAAGAAATGGCAGCCATAGTTGAGAGTCAAAACACACATGGACCTCACATTGTAGACCTCAATGGGTCTGGCCGAATGTGACCTTTTGTCCACTCTTAGGGAAGCCATGCCTGTGAGAGTTCTCCAGAGATTTCATTGAAATGAGCTTCCTCACCATTTAATGTTTGCTGAATGAACTGAAACCCACAGTGCCTCCAACTTCATGCTTGAAAAATGGCTAGATAAATACCATGAAATTTTTGAAATTCCTATGACCAGGTGGCACTGGAGAAACATTGGATGTCCTGTTGCTGATCATGAGTATACCAGACAGTGCCTTGATTTACTGAGTTTCATGAAAATGGTGTAGAACAGAGATGCCAGAAATTTGGAGCCTGCTGAGTAGTGGGTCTAGAGCAGTGGTGGGGAGGTGTTTGCTAAAACATCCGTGGTAGGGCCATGTGGATCTACCATTGGATTCCAAATGGCTTGTAACTGACATGGTGCAGCCAACAGACCCTTATATGTAAAGGCATCTTGTTATATGGAGAATTTTCAGAGGAAAATTAAGAATCAGGTTGATATGGACAAGGTGGCAATGGGGCAAGGTGTGAGAGATAGGAGCCTAGTTGGTGCATTCTCTTGCAGACCCTGACCCACCACACGTGACAGAACTCCCTCCAGCACTGTGTCTCAGTTTAGCTCCTAGTATTTCGTGAAACAAATACCAAACTCACAGTGCAGCAGCAAAAACACCACAAAAAGTGGAAGAGGACCAAATGGCTTCACAGTCCACACGGGGAGACACTTAGTCCCCAGTGGCCTCAGTTTACCTACAAAGAGAGGATTCAGCACTGCTTCATCTTGTTCATTGGAAAATAAGAATCCATGTCCTCCAGGTCACATAGATGCAGACCCAGCTTTGATGTTCTCACTACAGAGGAAGCCAAATCTCCTGAAAACAACATATATTTCAAGTGTGGAAGCTCAGAGGCAGTTTCTCAAAAAGTTTTTAGGCCAGCAGAGCTCCATGTTTGTGGAGTGTTTACCCTGTCCCTTAGTTTTGGAAACTCCTCTACCACCTCCAAGGTTGTGAACTCCTGAGCATTTTCCATTCCAGATATGTATTCACTGATTTTGAAACTCTTCTCCTCTAATTGTGTCTTACTTGGTGTGAAGGTAATGTCAAGGCATTGTTCTGGATGAGAGCGGGAGGATATTTGTGCAGCGCTATTTACAGAAACATTGGATTCATTTTCCAATTTTCCATTCGAAATACTGAATCCCTGACACTAACCCATACCTAGTAGACTCAGACTATTCATCCTAATATAATGGAGAAAATTAACCCAACACATTAGAAATACAAGTACTTCAGATTAGACATGTTGTATAGTTGGACTTGACATTTGCATTATATAAGGTAGGAGTTATAAATCTAGTCAAATTTATTTGAAATATTCTCCATGTGTTTTAAACTTAACAAATATGTGAATTCTTGTTTCCTTTTTCTGTAGTCTCTTCACACACGTATATTTATATGCATATATAGAATCCTACCAGGTATCACACGTACATTTTTGTGAGGTGGCTGTCTTGGCAGATACAAATTGTGAGAAGAGTTCACTCCTCCTAAATGCTGTTGGAAATGAATATTCAACTTATAGGAGAGCATCCTAGTAGAACAACATTATACATTAACTCATGTTCAGTAAAATAAATATTTTTGCATTTGTGGATGATACATATTTACTGATGAATTTCGATTGGCATTTATATTGGTACTTTTTAATGTCTGTGAGTTGTGTGTGTGTGTGTGTGTGTGTGTGTGTGTGTGTGTGTATAGACATAGATATAGATATAGATATACTCTCCAAATTTTTCAAAATATGAAATATATGTGTCTAATATACACTCTCTAAATTCATTCATGTTCATGTATGTGGATTTATAATCCACTTTTCACAAGATGATAATCAGAAATATTCATCCACCTGAAATACATATTTGTTTCCTAGTACTGAAAACTAACTTCAGTGAATGGTGCATACAAATCCTAATTATTCTACAGTAACTGACCCAGTCTAACATCAATGCAAGTAGACTCCTATGGGACATGATATGTAATTTGTCATTCATTTGTATTCGACACTGGTACATTATTGTTTCTTCAGTTTTTGCACATCACAGGATATACATTTCATCCACAAGTTCACAAATTAATAAGCATTTGTTTCAACTTTCACCACTTCTTGCTTCAGAACACATGTATTGTCAGGGTTTCTTGACTGGTCTTTTCGTGAGACTTCTTTCCAAACACATTATTTTGAATTTCCATAATCATTTTGAAGCAAAACTCACACACTCTTCATGATAAACCAAAATACAAATATTTCCATTACATATATACCTGGTTGGAATGAATGATTGTATATCAATATACGATTTCCTTTAATTTTTCAGATATCAGTTCAATTCATTATTTAAAGTTCAAAAAAGATATATTTTTTATTCACTGTATGGTCTATTCATGCTTTTTCTCTATGTTCCTAGAAACAGGGTACACCTCTTTGTACCCCCGATTCTCATTTTACATCTTCAATATATTGCTCCCAGAAATGGTGAAAGAAATACTCATGTCACCTCATTATCACAGTAATATTCTGGACAAAAAATGGAAAGGTCACACTTATGATTGTACCAAAGCCTAAATGGAAAGTGAACATGGATTTCTAAAAACATCCATGTCCAGGTTGCCTAATGCTGTCAATTGTCAATCCTATTGGTGACTACATATTTGTTTTTTTCCTAATTTATATATTCAAACTCAACCCTGTTGAAAATGTCTAATTCTATCACTCACTTTATACTTTGCCTGATTTCGTAATGTTTCTATTGATATCTGCTTTTCTACATATTTTCCCCAGTTCAACATAGTGACTGACTCTTCATATGTGCTGACATTTTCATTCACTCAACAACCGAAAGTCTATTGCTAAAGAACTTTTGGTCCAAATCCTATACTCACTCTTCTTCCTAAACCTACCGACTATCTTCCTAATCCTACTGAATATCCCTTTTTGACTGGATGTTCTCTTCTACATTCAATCATCCAATGTACAAGGTCTTATGCCATTGTATATCGAATTATCTGAGGCATCTTTGCAGAACATCATTCAAAGCTAAGTATCCCAATCAAGGGCAAAACCCTTCTGGGCTTCGAATCATACGTAGATTTGTGTTTTCCCACTTATATTTCACCTCTATATTCTGGTAAAAATTTCAGGTTCCCAATACCATTATTCATCGCACAGAATCACTCGTAATCCAAATCAAACCTGTTTTTAACCCCAAGTATACACTGTTCCCTCAATCATTTTACAGAAGAGCAGGGACAGAGTGGTTCTTACAATACAGGAAAGTTGGGCACCTTCCATCTGATGAGAACCTCAAATGTCCATGCACAAATGATACCTGGAGAAGTTGTAGGCAGGTATGAAGCACCTGAGAGAGCAAAAGTCATCTTCCATGGCAAACAACCTGGTCAGGATGAAGGGATGTGTCTGAATCTGCCTCTCTCTCTTCTTATTGTACAGAAGATGGACCAAACCAGGGCTGAGTGGAGAGCTGTTCCCGGGTGCCAATGGTGATATACATTCTACCTTATGAAAGTGTCACAGGAAGTAGGGGCAACCTCCATCTTATGTTACCCTTGGAAGCAACTGTTAGGACAAAGTGGTTGCCAAGGCAGTGACCTCATTCAGTTCCAAAGAATGTGACATACCTCATTTCCTTGGTGATGGAACTCTCTGAACTTGGTATCCAAGAAGCCAGGCACCCAGAGGCAGTCCCAGTCCCAGTCCCAGTGGGCTCACTTTTTTGGATTTACCAAGGACAGAGTCAGTTTTCTTGGTACCTAATGATGTGAGGATGGCCAAATGCCAGGAGAGCTCTGAAGATGGACCTTTCCTGAGAAAACAGGTAGTGGCTAACCACTTTTTCCTGACATCCTCACAGAGTTGTTCAAGGAAACAAGATCTGAGAGAAGACAGGCCATTTCGGGGGAACATAGTATGGCCCACCAGTCAGAGGACACTCCGGATAGTCACAGACGTACTTGGGGGAAGGAGGTGCCTTTGTGGGAGTGGGTGTGGGTTTATTGTTTTGTCTCATGTTCTGAGAATAGATAGGAAAGGCGGTTTGTTTGGTTTGGAGTGGACAGTTTCTAGTAAGTCATTTGACATGGCGAGTGTTTCTCTTTCTGTGTATCCCACTGTGTCCGTTGTTGTAGACATTAGAAAAGAGAATGCATTAATGGATGTGTCCTGTCTAGTATAAATCTTCCCATAATTCATCCTGCCCAATATATGAATGGACTGCAGCTTGTCTTATCGATGTGCAACACCTGCTATCTTTCTAAGTTGTTGTTTTCTTCCTGAATTCTGGCCACTCTCCAGAATAGGCTCATGGATTTGTGTCCTAAATATGTACCACCTCCAAGCTCTGTGACATGGCCATGTACTGGATAGCTGAAGAGAATGGCGAGCATCTCAGAAAACTCAGATATCAGTGTGACCAGGAAAGTCTCAGTGCAGAAACCCTGCTTTGGGCCTTTTGCTTACTTATTGTTGTGTTGCACTGAATGTCAGGAAGGTCTTTGCCTCAGGCCACCCCTTTGTGAAGCCTGAAGAAAACAGTTTTCAAATGGAAATGAATGGGCCTCACCTGTGGCTCTTTATCAGCCTCTTGGTCCTGTGTGTGGCTGTGACTTAGATTCTCAGCACCTGATGGATCTTAAGAATGCTCCCATGTGAGCTTCCAAAACCAAAATGGCAAAAAATATCATTCATTGTGGATGAAGTCTCTTGCCTTCCTCTGTTAGGTTCCTGCACTCCATCAAATGACAATAGGGATTCTTTGGGTCAAATGAGTTCTTCAAAGCCCTGCAGAGGTGCTTGTGTTTTCGCATGACTCTAAATCACCTAAAGAATCGATACCTAAAATCAGTAGGCCTCAAATTGGAGAAACAAAGAAGTATTAACGGCAGGATTATTTGTTCACTCCTGGTTCACAGAAACGGTGTCCAGGCTACCCTGACTTTAGGCAAATGAGGGGCAAACGAGCTGATTTTGGACACTGTCTTGGGCTGCGCCCCTCATGGAAACCTCCAGCCAGAGGTTAAGATGATTGACTATATGGAATAAGATGAAGGCCATGTGGGAGTGTTTTGGTTTTAATTTTGGTCATTTGTGTTGCATTGGAAAAAATAACTGGGTCCACGTGGGCTTGAACTCTGGTGTGATTCCCCTTAGAGACTGGGTTTTGGAACTGAACTCAGAGAAGCATTGCCATGAATTTTGTTAGGATTTTAAGAGGCCACGCATGAAAGTCCCTCTTGGAAACTGAGACCTAGGCCCCGGGTGGATTTCCACAGAGGCCTGGGAATCTCAGCAAGGATATCACATGATTTTATTCTTAAAGAAATGGCAGCCATAGTTGAGAGTCAAAACACACATGGACCTCACATTGTAGACCTCAATGGGCCTGGCCTAATGTGACCTTTTGTCCACTCTTTGGGAAGCCGTGCCTGTGAGAGTTCTCCAGAGATTTCATTGAAATGAGCTTCCTCACCATTTAATGTTTGCTGAATGAACTGAAATCCACAGTGCCTCCAACTTCATGCTTGAAAAATGGCTAGATAAATACCATGAAATTTTTGAAATTCCTATGACCAGGTGGCACTGGAGAAACATTGGATGTCCTGTTGCTCATTATGAGTATACCAGACACTGCCTTGATTTACTGAGTTTCATGAAAATGGTGTAGAACATATTTGTGTATGCAAATATGTGCTACACAAAATCTTGCTACTCTCATTCACAACAATACCTTGACACTATCTTTGCCCCAAGTAAGACAAAATAAAAGAAGAAGAGTTAGAAAATCTGTGAATACATATCAGGAATGGAACATGATTGCGAGTTCACAATCTTGGAGGTGGTAGAGGAGTTTCCAAAAGTAACTACAGGGTAAATATTGCACAAATATGGAGATGTGCCAGCCTAAAGACTTCTGGAGAACCTGCCTCTGAGGTTGGCCACTTGAAGTATATGTTGTTGTCAGGTCCTATGGCTTCCTTTCTAGTGAGACCACCAAAGCTGGGTCTCCATCTATGTGACCTGCAGAACATGGTTTCTTATTTTCCAAAGAAAGTGAGGCAGCAAGGCTGAATTCTCTCTTTGTAAGTAAACTCTTGCCACTGAAGGCTAAGTGTGGCCCCGTGTGGACTGTGAAGCCATTTGGTAATCCTCCACTTTTCATGGTGTTCTTGCTGCTGCACTGGGAGTTTGGTATTGGCTTCAGGAAATACAAGAAATTCAACTGGGTCACAGTGCTGGAGGGAGATCTGTCACGTGTTGTGCGTCAGGGTCTGCAGGAGAATGCACCAACCAGGCTTCTATCCCACATAGCTTGCCCCCTTGACCATAGCAACCTGATTCTGAACATTGACCTGAAACCTCTCCATTCAACAAGATGCCTTTACATACAAGGGTCTGCTGGCTGCACCATGTCAGTTACAAGCCTTTTGGCAGATCCACATAATCCCAACACAGAAGTTTTATCACAGACCTGCAAAACACTCCTCTAGGCCCACTACTCAACAGACTTTAACTTATTTGCATCACTGTTCTACACCATTTTCATGAAACCCAGTCAATCAAGGCACTGTCTGGTACACTCATGATCAGCAACAGGAAATCCAAAGTGTATCCAGTGACACCTGGTGATGGGAATTTCAAATTTTTATGATGTTTATCTAGCCATTTTTCAAGGATGAGGTTGGAGGCACTGTGGGATTTAATTCATTCTGGAAACATCAAATGGTGAGAAAGCCCATTTCAATGAAACATCTGGAGAACTCTCACAGGCAAGACTTCCCAAAGAGTGGCCAAATGATCAAATGAAGCCAGGCCCATTGAGGTCTACAATGTGAGGTCCATGTGTGTTTTTACTCTCAACTATGGCTGTCAAGTCTTAAAGAATAAAATCATGTGATATTCTGGCTCAGATTCCCAGTGCTCTGTGGGAAGCCCCCTGGACCTAGATCTCAGTTTCCAAAGGCCACTACCATGTGTGGCCTCCAAAAATCCCAACACAAGTCATGGCAATACATCTCTGCAGTAATTTCCAAACTCAGTCTCTAAGAAGACTCACACCAGAGTTCAAGCCAAGGTGGACCCAGTCATCTCTTCCATCAGCCAAAAAAATGACCACAATTAAAACCAAAATACTCCCACATGGCTCTCAACTACTTCCACATAGACACTCATCATTACCTCTGGCTGGAAGTTTCCATGAGGGGCGCAGCTGAAGACAGTATCCAAAATATGCTCCCTACCCTCATTTGTCTAAAGTCAGGGTGGCTTGACAACCTATCTGTGAACAAGGAGTGATCAAATAGGCCTGCCATTAATACTGCTCTGCTTCTCCAATTTGAGCCTAATGTCTGTGGGGTTTAGATTCTTTATGTGAATTGGAGTCATGAGAAAATCCAAGCACCTATGGGCTTGCCTCTGCAGGGCTTTGAAAAACTTTTTGAACCAAAGGATACCTATTCTCACTTGATGGAAATCAGGAACCTTACAGAGGAAGGCGAGAGACTTCATCCACAAGACTGCTCTTTTTCCATTTTGGTTTTGGATGCACACATGAGATCTTTCCTTAGATTCATCAGGTGGTGAGAATCTAAGTCACAGCCTCACACAGGGCCAAGAGGCTGATTCAGACACATCCCTTTCCATGGCAATTAAGCAAAGAGTCACAGGTGATGCTCATTATTTTCCATTAGAAAACTGTTTTCTTCAGGCTTCACAAAGGGGTGGACTGAGGCAAAGACCTTCCAGACATTCAGGGCAACGGAACAATAGGTAAACAAAAGGCCCAAATCAGTGTTTCTCCACTGACACTTTACTGGTCACACTGATATCTGAGTTTTCTGAGTTCCTCTCCATTCCCTTCATCTATCCAGTACAAGGCCATGTTACAGAGTTTGGAGGTGGTACATATCTTTTACACAAAACCATGAGCCTATTCTTGAGAGTGGCCAGAATTCAGGAAGAAAACAGGAACTTAGGAAGATAGCAGGTATTGCCCATTCATAAGGAAAGTCGTAGTCCATTCATAAATTTGGCAGGATGAATGCTTTGAAGCTTTCTACTAGACAGAACACATCCATTGATGCATTCTCTTTTCTAATGTCTATAACCACAGACACAGTGGGATACACAAACCCACAACCACACCCACAAAGGCAACACTTTCCTCCAAGTTGGTCTGTGACTATCCAGAGTGTCCTCTGACTGGTGGGCCATACTATGTTCCCCAAAATTGCTTGTTCTGTCTCAAATCTGCTTTCCTTTGCCAACTCTTGAAGTAGTCAGGAGTCAGCGGTGAGCCAATACCTGCTTTATCAGGAAAGAACCATCTTCAGAGCTTCCCTGGCATTTGGCCATCTTCACATCAGTAGGTAAGTGCCGTAGCCCGGCTGGCTGGGCAAAATAACCGGGGGGGTGACGAACAACTTGTGTAGACTGATGCAGCAGGCCTGGAAGCCGTTTATTGTTGAATAAGAGCGATATTTATACATTTTACACAGCCTATCTAATTAGCATGAAATAGATACAGCAGTCAAACAATAAGGAATCTCCACACTTAATGGCTCGCTTTTGTTACTTCACAAACCACTCCCTCTGGCATTTTGCCAGGCGCCATCCAGACTTCTTTACAGGCTCTAACATTTCTCTGGCAAAATAACAGGTGCCAATCTGACTTGTTTACAGACGTTAACATTTCCCCCTTTTGTTTAATTTAAATAAGGACCATAGTGTTTTTTACAGAAACACCATAAATAACCTGCTAGAAACAGAAAGGGAGGATACAAAATGTTACAATACCAATCCAATTGATGGCTCCATGCAAGAAGCCCTTGGAAAACTTATACCAGCAATGACACCGTTAGCAAAGATACCGAGTTACAAGTTGTTGTAGATTACAGTCTGTTGTCTCAGTCCAGATAAAGCAGTGTCTCAATAGATTAACTCAGAGTTCAGGTAAATCACAGTCCAGGTAAGTTCTCCAGGCAGCTAGCTTAAGTTGTAGTAGCAGAAACAGCGATAGCTCCGAAGTCTCCTCGGGTTCTCAGCCGAAGTTTCCTCCAGTTCTCAGCAACATTGTAAATTCTTCCACCTTTGTTTTCACCGGCACTTGGACGAAGGCAGGAACTCCGGATGGCTAAAGAAAATCCTGTAGCATTTCACTAAGAAAACAACCTTCTGAACAATTTTAGTACATTATCTCAAGGTTTTTTACATTTGAAATAAGCCTTAATAGTACTCATTACTCATCAGCCTGCAGGTGTGGGAGACCCATTGTAGTTACTGGCCTTGGAAATGATCAAACTTCAGGGATGCCAGTGGCATCTTCTGCCAGCTGTAGCATCCTGGGCAGCCCCAGATGGCCCCAGGGAGAGTCCTGGGCTCAAACTTCTTCCGGGCACAGGGAGCAAAAGCCTGCGAGACTGTGCCTCCAGGTCAGGTCTAGATTTGGGCTCACAGTGGTGATCCGCTCCCCCGGGCAGGGGGGCGGGGAAGAGCCCTCAACTGCCTCTTGGAAAATTCTTACTGCGCCATGATCGGCTTGGGCAGGTGGCAGCCGCCTTTTCATTTCACGCACCCTCCAGTATCGAAAAGTATTCAGTAATAGCCTTTTGCTGCAACTTTTTTCCTGATAATCCTTCTTCTTCTGAACTTTCTTTTTCTTTCTGACTAGAGTTTCTGGGCTTTTATCAACACATGCCCTAACTATTCTTGGTTCCACTGGGGTGCCTTTTTCTCTTATCAATTTACTTCTCACCCCTTCCATATTTTCATCACAAAGACAATACAACATTTCAAGACAAAACAAGACACAAACATACTGCATCAATCTTCTCCATTTTCTCGAAATGGTCATTTTTCCTATCGCCCTATCTGCCTAGGGACGAGCAGATTGCTCCCGTCCTATCTATGGACAGAAAGCTTTTTTCGACCCTTACCCGTGAGTGTCCCAGGGCTCCCCGTAATGGGCCACCATCTGCCGCAGTCCCGCTGCAGCAGAATAACCTGGGGGGTGACGAATAACTTGTGTATGTTGATGCAGCAGGAATGAGAGCCGTTTATTGTAAGATCTGAGCGATATTTATACATTTTACACAGCCTATCTCATTAGCATAAAATAGATACAGCAGTCAACCAATAAGGAATCTTCACACTTAATGGCTCACTTTTGTTACTTCACAAACCACTCCCTCTGGCATTTTGCCAGGCACCATCCAGACTTGTTTACAGACTCTAACATTTCTCCAGCAAAATAACAGGTGCCAATCTGACGTGTTTACAGACCTTAACAGGTAAGAAGAAAGACTGACTCTGTCTTTGGTAAATTCAAACAAGTGAGACCACTGGGACTGGGATTTGTAATGGCTCTGGGTGCCTGGCTTCCTCGATCCCAAGTTCAGAGACTTTCATCACCAAGGAAGTGAGGTGTGGTCACTTCTTTCAGGAACTGAATGAGGTCACTGCCTTGGCTACCACTTTGTCCTAACAGTTGCTTCCAAGGGTTCCATGAGATGGAGGCTGCCCCTACTTCCTGTGACAATTTCATATGTTAGAATGGTATATCAACTATACGCACCTGGGAAGAGCTTTCCACACAGGCCTGGTTTGGTCTACTCTACATTAAGAAGAGTGAGGCTGATTCAGACACATTCCTTCATCCTTCCAGGTTGTTTGCCATGGAGATGTCTTTTGCTCTCTCAGGTCCTTCATAGCTGCCTACATCTTCTCCAGAGATCATTTCTGCACGTACCTTTGATGTTCTCAGCAGGTGGAAGATCCCATACATTCTTGTATTGTAAGACCAACACTGTCGCTGCTCTTCAGCAAAGTTAGATTGAGGGAACAGTGTATGATTAGTGTTATTAACATGTTCGATATGGGTTAGGAACCATTCTGCTGCATGAATAATGGTATTGGGAACCTGTGATATTTACAAGAATATAGAGGTGAAATATATGTACGAAAACAGAAATCTAAGTAAGATTTGAAGCCCAGAAGGTCATTTGTCCCTTGATTGGGATACTTAGCGTTGAATTACATTCTGCACAGATGTTTCAGATAAATCGATATACAATGGCATAGGACCTTTCACCTTGGATGATTGAATGTAGAAGAGAACATCCAGTCAAAAAGTGATAGTGGGTAGGATTAGGAAGATAGTCGGTAGGTTTAGGAAGAAGAATGAGTGTAGGATTTGGAACAAAAGTTCTTTAGAAGTAGGGTATCGCTAAGAGAGTGAATGTAAATATCAGCACATGTGACGAGGAAGTCACAATGATTAACTGGGGAAAATATGTAGGAAAGCAGATATCAATAGAGACATTACAAAATCAGGCAAAGTATAAAGTGAGTGACAGGATTAGACATTTTCAACATGGTTGAGTTTGAATATATAATCTTTGGAAGAAACAAATATGTAGTCACCAATAGGATTTTCATTTGAGAGCATTAGGCAACCTGGACATGGATGTTTTTAGTAATCCATGTTCACTTTCCATTTAGGTTTTGTACAATCATAAGTGTGACCTTTGCTTTTTGTGTCCAGAATATTACTGTGATAAAATGTATATGTAGATCAGGTGACATGAGTATTTCTTCCACCATTTCTGGGAGCTATATTTTGAGGACGTATAAGTTAGTATTGGGGGTACAAAGAGGTGTACCTGTGTCTATGAATATAGAGATAATTCGTGAATAGACTGTACTGTGAATAAATAATATAACTGGTTCCACTTTAAATAATGGATTGAATTGATATCTGAAACTAAGTAAGAAATCTTATATTGATATAGAACCATTCATTCCAACCAGTTACACATCTAATGGTAATATTAGTGTTATGGTTTATTGTGAAGGGTTTGTGAGTTTTGCTTCAAATGTGATAATGGAAATCGAAAATAATGTGTTTGGAAAGAAGTCTCATGAAAAGAGCAGTCAAGAAACATGGAGGAATACATGTGTTCTCAAGCAGGAAGTGATTGAAAGTGAAACAAATGCCTATAAATTTGCGAAATTTTGATGAGACATATATGCTATGATGTGCATAAACTGAAGAAATAGTAATGTACCAGTGTTGAATAAAAATGAACGTCAAAATGCACATCATGTCTACTTGCATTGATGTTCAACTGGGTCAGTTACTGTAGAAATATTAGGATTTTGGGGGGGGATTAATAATACAATTTATTTTAGCACTAGCATGCCACAGAATGTAGAGGAAAGATCAATGGATTTTTAGTTATAGCACTAATAATCTAACATTTAGTGACTATTTTGGATAGTCTAAAATTACATAAGGCTATGTAACATATTTTTTTTTATTTAACATTCATCAAAGCTTGGAATTTTCATAATATTTCTTCTTTTTTATTTTTTATTTTTTCAGTTGTTGATTGACCTTCATTTTGTTTATTTGTATGTGGTGCTGAGAATAGAACCATGTGCCTTACACATGCTAGAAAAGCATGTTACCACTGAGCCACAAACCCAGCCCCTCCACTTTTATCTTAACATCATACACTCATGTCCCTCTTCTTTACTCACTTTCTTCCCCATTTTCCCCCTTCTCTCCCTTCCTTTTTCGTTTCCCCTCCATATCTATTTTTCTCTCATGTCATTACAAACAGTAGTATGCTATGAAATTTAAGTTTAAGACTGTTTTTTATAGTCATTCTTTTTCTTGAGAAAATCTAAAAATTATAATCACCTGATAGATATATTACAATACATTTATTACACATGTGTATCTATATTCATGCATATGCATTACATATATTATATATATATACATATATATTTAAAAGTACTTTGATTTTCCTGTTAGAAATAATATAGACCAAGTCTTTCTTAATTCTCAATTCTTCCATAATTAACATCTTACAGTGAAAATCAAATAAACATATTTAAGTAAAAAGGTATCATTCTTATTTATCAATACTGATAATTTAAGGTTTTATATCACATTAAGCTGTAATATGGCATATTAACTCTTATGAATTAGAGAAATTTTATTTGAACAACCTATTATTTAAGGACCATATGCACTGACATTTTAAATGGCGTTCTTGTGATTTCTATTTCTATCAATTGTGTATTAATTGCCAAATACTTATTTTAGTACTTTTCATGTTCATAATTGATATAAAGTCAATTGTTTAATTCTTCTTGTAAGTAGTTACTTATTACAGTAGGGACATTATTAATAATACAACATCTTTATAAGAAAAATGGTACAAATTTATTTTCATGCAAAATTAAGAATAATTGCATGCTCTAAATGTTTGATTGTTGATACATATAATAAAGAGCTTTTGATGAGTCTCTTCCCCAGTAAAACATAAAATGCAAAGATAATGTCCAAATAAAGATAAGAAAAATACACATTATCAGCTAGAAACTATTAAATAAAAGATGAAAAGAACAATCCAACACATTGTACGAACTTGTCAGATGAGGTAGTATTCTGGAAGAATAGCCTAAGACTAGACCTTGTCCATGTCAAAATATTCACGAAAAAAATGAAGTATGAAAAGTGTAGAAAATGCTATGAATTTTTCATGAAGATAGGTGAATTATCCTTTCATCTCAATTTATGTGCATTTTCTGGTAAAATAAATTTGTGATATTTACAACTACACAAAACAAAGTTTCTGCATAGCAAAATGAATACATCTGAACCCATTTTTAGCTGATTTCTTCCCACTAAATTTTAAACCTTTATTTATTTATTTATTTATTTTTATTGGTTGTTCAAAACATTACAAAGCTCAAGATATATCATCTTTCATACATTTGACTCAATTGGGTTATGAACTCCCATTTTTTCCCCAAATACAAATTGTAGAATCACATCGGTTACACATTCACACTTTTACATAATGGCATATTAGTGACTGTTGTATTCTGCTACCTTTCCTATCCCCTACTATCCACCCTCTCCTCCCCTCCCATCTTCCCTCTCTACCTCATCTGCTATTGTTCAATTCTCTCCATTGTTTCCCCCCCACTTCCCCTCACAACATTTTATATGCGATTTTGTGTAACATTGAGGGTCTCCTACAATTTTCATAAGCTTTCCCTTCTCTCTCCCTTTCTCTCCCCCCATTCGTCTTTGTTTAATGTTAATATTTTCCTCATGCTCTTCCTCCCTGTTCTGCTCTTATTTGCTCTCTTTATATCAGAGAAGACATTTGGCATTTATTTTTTAAGGACTGGTTAGCTTCGCTTAACATAATATGCTCTAATGTCATCCATTTCCCTGCAAATTCTATGATTTTGTCATTTTTGTGCTGTGCAATACTCCATTGTGTATAGATGCCACATTTTTTTATCCATTAATCTATTGAAGGGCATCTAAGTTGGTTCCACAGTCTAGCTATTGTGAATTGTGTCGCTATGATCATTGATGTGGCAGTATCCCTATAGTACGCTCTTTTAAGATCCTCAGGGAACAGTCCAAGAAGGGTGATAGCTGGGTCAAATGGTGGATCCATTTCCAGCTTTCCCAGGAATATCCATACTTCTTTCAAAATTGGCCTCACCAATTTGCAGTCCCACCAGCAGTGTACAAGTGTACACTTTTCCCCACATCCTCGCCAACACTTATTGTTGTTTGACTTCATAATGGCTGCTCATCTTACTGGAGTAAGATGGTATCGTAAGGTGGTTTTGATTTCCATTTCTCAGACTGCTAGAGATGGTGAGCATTTTTTCATGTACTTGTTGATTGATTGTATGTCCTCCTCTGTGAAGTGTCTGATTAGGTCCTCGGCCCATTTGTTGATTGGGTTATTTGTTATCTTATTGTTTAATATTTTGAGTTCTTTGTATATTCTGCATATTAGGGCTCTATCTGAAGTGTGAGGGGTAAAAATTTGTTCCCAGGATGTAGGCTCTCTATTTACCTCTCTTATTGTTTCTCTTCTTGAGAAAAAAACTTTTTAGTTTAAGTAAGTCCCATTTGTTTTTTTCTTGTTATTAACTCTTGGGCTATTGATGTCTTATTAAAGAATTTGGAGCCTGACCCCACAGTATATAGATCGTAGCCAACTTTTTCTTCTATGAGACGCAGTGTCTCTGATTTGATATCTAGCTCCTTGATCTATTTTGATTTAACTTTTGTGCATGGTGAGAAAACGGGATTCAGTTTCATTTTGTTGCATATGGATTTCTAATTTTCCCTGCACCATTTGTTGAAGATGCTATCCTTCATCCATTGCATGTTTATAGCCACTTTATCAAATATAAGAAAGTTGTAATTTTGTGGATTGGTTTCTCTGTCCTCCATTCTATACCATTTGTCCACCTGCCTGTTTTCGTACCAGTACCACACTGTTTTTGTTACTATTGCTTTGTAGTAAAGTTTGAACTCTGGTATCGCTATACCTCCCGATTCACACTTCCTGCTTAGAATTTCTTTTGCTATTCTGTGTCTTTTGTTTTTCTATATGAATTTCATGATTGCTTTATCATTTCTACAAGAAATGCCATTGGGATTTTGATTGGCATTGCGTTAAACCTGTATAGAACTTTGGGTAATTTCGCCATTTTGATGAATTTAGTTCTGCCTATCCATGAACAGGGTACATTTTTCCATCTTCTAAGATCTTTTTCTATCTCTCTCTTTAGGGTTCTGTGGTTTTCACCTCTTTTGTTAGGTTGATTTCCAAGTATCTTATTTTCTTTGAGGATATTGTGAATGGAGTGGTTTTCCTCATTTCAATTTCAGAAGTTTTGTTGCTGATATACAGGAATGCCTTTGATTAATGCGTGTTGGTTTTATATCCTTCATTTATTAACTCTAGCAGTTTCTTTGTAGACCCTTTTGGGTCTGTTAAATATATTACCATGTCATCCACAAATAGCGATAATTCAAGCTCTTCTTTTCCTATTTTTATGCCTTTAATTTCTTTTGTCTGTCTAATTTCTCTGGCTAGTATTTCAAGAACTAAATTGAATAGAAGTGGTGATAGAGGGCATCCCTGTCTTGTTCCAGATTTCAGAGGGAATGCCTTCAGTTTTCTCCATTTAGGATGATCCTAGCCTGAGGTTTAGCATATATAGCTTTTACAATGTTGAGGTAAGTTCCTGTTATTTCTAGTTTTTCTAGTGTTTTGAACATAAAGGGATGCTGAACTGTGTCGAATGTTTTTACTACATCTATCGAGATGATCATATGGTTCTTGTCCTTAAGTCTATTGATGTGGTGAATAGCATTTATTGATTTCCGTATATTGAACCAGCCTTGCATTCCAGGGAAGAATCCTACTTGATCATGGTGCACAACTATTTTGATATGCTTTTGGATTCAATTCACACGGATTTCATTGAGAATTTTTGCATCCAAGTTCATTAGAGATATTGGTTGTAGTTTTCTTTTTTGAAGTGTCTTTGTCTGGTTTTGGGATCAGGGTGATTTTGGACTCCGAGAATGAATTTGGAAGAGCTCCTTATTTTTCTATTTCTTGATATAGCTTGAAAAGTATTGGTACTAATTCTTCTTTGAAGGTTTTTTTGAACTCTGCTCTATACCCATCATGTCCAGGGCTTTTTTTGGTTGGTAGTATTTTGATGGCTTCTTCTATTTCTTCCTTTGTTTTTGGTCTGTTTAAATTGTGTGTGTCTTCCTGACTGAATCTGGGCAGATCGTATGACTTAAGAAATTTGTCGATATTTTAACTATCTTCTATTTTATTGGAATATAGGGTTTCAAAATACTTTCTAATTATCTTCTGTATTTGTGTACTGTCTGTTGTGATATTGTCTTTTTCATTCCATATGTTAGTAATTTCAGTTGTCTCTCTTCTTCTCATCCTTAGCATGGCTAAGGGCCTGTAAATCTTATTTATTTTTTCAAAGAACCAACTTTTAGTTTTATCAATTTTTTCAATGTTTTTTTTTGTTTCAATTTCGTTGATTTCTGCTCTAATTTTAATTATTTCTTGTCTTCTACTACATTTGCTGTTGTTTTGCTCTTCCTTTTCTAGGTTTTTGATGTGTACTGTGAGTTTATTTATTTGTTGTTTTATTCTTTTTTTGAGGAAAGAACTCCAAGAAATGAATTTCGCTCTTAAAACTGCCTTCTTTGTGTCCCATAGATTCCAGTACAATGTGTCTGTATTGTCATTTGATTCTAAAAATATTTTTATCTCCTCCTTTATGTCTTCTGTAACCCATTGATCATTCAGTAGAATATTGTTCATTTTCCATGTGATGTAGGATTTTTCCTTCCTTCTTTTATCATTGATTTCCAGTTTCATTCCATTATGATCAGATATGGTGCATGGTATTTTCTCCACGCCTTTATATTTACTAAGAGTTGCCCAATGGCATAATATATGGTCTAACTTGGAGTAGGATCCATGTGCTGCTGAGAATAAAGTGTATCCACTTGATGATGGTTGATGTATTCTATATATGTCGGTTACGTCAAGGTTATTGATTGTGCTGTTGAATTCTATAGTTTCTTTATTCAGTTTTTTATAGAGGATCTGTCTAATGGCGAGAGCGGTGTGTTGAAGTCACCCATAATTATTGTGTTGTAGTCTATTTGACTCTTGAACTTGAGGCGAGTTTGTTTTATGAGCATTGCAGCTCAATTGTTTGGTGCATACCAATTGATAATTGTTATGTCTTGTTGGTGGATGGTTCCTTTTAACAATATATAGTGTCCTACTTTATCCCTTTTGATTAATGTAGGTTTGAAGTTGATTTTATATGATATGAGTATGGCCACTCCTGCTTGCTTCCGAGGGCCATATGAGTGGTATGATTTTTCCCAACCTTTCACTTTCAGCCTGTGTATGTCTTTACCTTTCATATGAGTCTCTCGAAGGCAGCATATTGTTGGATTTATTTTTTTGATCCAGGTTACTAGCCTATGTCTCTTGATTGGTGAGTTTAGATTTTTAACATTTAAGGTTACAATTGAAATATGATTTGTACTTCCAGTCATGTTTATTTATTTATTTATTTTAATTTGGGTAGTTTTTACTTTTTGGTTTTTTTCTTACCCCTTTACTGAGATACCTCCCGCTGTTAGTTTTGGGCACTATTTTTCAATTCCTCTTCTTGTAGTATTTTGCTCAAAATGCTTTGCAGTGCTGGTGTTCTGTCTGCGAATTCTTTTAGCTTTTATTTATCAGGAAGGACTTAATTTCATTGTCAAATCTGAAGCTTAATTTTGTTGGATACAGTATTCTTGGTTGGAATCCATTATTTTTCAGTGTTTGAAATACATTGTTCAAAGATCTTCTCGCTTTCAATGTCTGTGATGAAAAATCAATTGTTAACCTTATTGGTTTACCCCTGAATGTTATCTGCCTACTTTCTTTCGTAGCTTTTAATATTCTCTCCTTGTTCTGTATGTTGGCTATCTTCATAATTATATGTCTTGGAGTTTGTCTATTATGGTTTTGAATGTTTGAGGTCCTGTAGGCTTCCAGGATATGGCAATCCATTCCATCTTTCATCTCTGGGAAGTTTTCTAGAATTATTTCATTTAATATGTTGTTCATTCATTCCGTTTGAATTTCTATGCCTTCTTCTATCCCGATGACTCCCAATTTTGTTTTTTTTATGACATCCCATATCTCTTGAATAGTTGCTCATGGGATTTAAGCATGTTTTCTGTGTTGACTATATTCTTTTCAAGTTGACAAACTTTGTCTTCATTATCTGATGTTCTGACTTCTACTTGATCTAGTCTATTTGAAATATTCTTGTTTGAGTTTTTAATTTGGTTTATAGTTTCCTGCATTTCTAGAATTACTGTATGATTTTTTAAAAGATCTCTATGTCCTGGTAAAGCTTGTTCTTTGCCATTTGAATTTGTTTGTTTAATTCATTTTCAAAATGTACTTTTATCCTTAGACTTGCTGCCTCATGTCTTCTCTCTTATTCCTTTCCATCTGAGTTAGGTATGACTTAAGTTTTTTCCCTATCCCTGTTTCTGATGCTTCTAGGTTCTCCTGTAGTATTAAGTTGTCCTTCATTGTTTGTACACCTTGTTTTCCCTTGTTTTTTCATCATGTTCATGTCATTTTCCAGCTCTATTTGATTGCTGTGTTTCTGCTCTCTTCTATAGATTTGTTATGGGTTTATATATCTCTGTTTTCTCTCCTTTGTGTTGGTAGACTATGCCTGCTTAAGTGGATTCCGCTGTTAAGGAATTCTGACGGCCGAGCTCCAGTGATGTCACCTCTCTGCTGTGGTGGGCCCCAGGCTCCTTGCCGGAGTGTCCGAATTGGGTATGTGGACTGGATTGTCTCTGGTTGGTTTCAGCTCCCGGTCGCTGGCAGGCCGGCAGTCTCCAGCCACCCAGTAGCGCGGGCAGCTTGTGGTCTGTCTTCAGCTGGTGGGTGATCTCTAGCCACACAGTTGCGCGTTCTGTCGCCGGCAGGCGCGCGTTCTCCAGCCGTCAAGACATAGCGTCAGCAGGTGGGCTGGCGCCAGCAGGAAGGTGGTCTCCAGTTGCCCAGTCACACTGGCAGTGGGCCGGCGTTCTCCAGCCAGCCAGTCAGGAGGGCCTGGCCTCTAGTCCCCTGGTTTATCCTGCTAGTCCTGATTTCTCCTGCTAGACCAGATTTCTCCTGAGTGATGCTTCTCGGCAGCTCAAACTGTTCTCTGGGTCTGCCGTTTGTTGGGTGGGGAGGGTGTCTATTGGGAACCCTGGAACTCTATTGTTTTAATTTTTTTCGCTTGCCCATTGCCCCGCACTGGCTAGACAAGTTTCATTTTTGCCGCTGATGGGAAGGGGAGATGAAGGTCAGGTGCCTCTAGTTTTCCCCGAGTCTTTATGCAGACTTGCTCTGATTATTCCTCCCCCAAAAGCCTAGGAGATATTTTATGCGAATTCCCCTCTGTATGTGAGATGAGCTGAGAAACACACACCTGTTTTATTCTTGCAATCTGTCAGGGAGTGGTGGTGGTTACTTCAGCTCTCCAAGATGGTGGCTGTTGGTTTCCTTTGTGGAGTTTCTGCTTTGGGGCATAGAAATGTACTGCTAACTTCCCCGTCTGAAATCCCGAATTCAGCTGGGGGCTCAGTGGATGCTCAGCCAGCAGGATTCCACAGAATCCGCAGCAACGTTTCTCCCTGCTTGCTGGTCGCTTCTCGGTGGTGCCTCACCATTTGTAGACACAGGGCAGGTCACGCGGATCAATCAGAATGGATCTCCAGTTGCACAAGTGGCTTGTGTTTGAGACTCAATTACCGGACCTCGGTGGTGGAAATCATTCTTCTAGGTTTCGGTAAACACCCATTTTCCTGTAAGATCCTAACAAGATAGTTTTTCATTGCTCTAACTCGTTATTCACTTGCGCAGTGGCAGGGTACACTGGGTGTGATACACTGTCTTCACAGCCATCTTGCAACGCCGAAATATTAGGATTTGGATGCACCATTTACTGAAAACTGTTTCAGTACTAGGAAAAAATATGTATTTCAGGTGGATGAATATTTCTGAGAATAATTTTTTAAAAATTGGATTATAAATCCACATACATGAATATGAATGAATTTAGGGAGTGCAAAATAAGACACAAATATTTCATATTTTGAAAAATCTGGAGAGTATATATATATATATATATATATATATATATATATATATATACACACACACACACACACACACACACAGACATTAAAAACTAGCAATATATATGCCAATCAAAATTCATCATGAAATACATATCATCCACAGACCCAAAAATATTCATATACTGAACATGGATTTATGTATAATGTTGTTCAACTAGGAGGCTTACCCATAGGTTGAATTTTCAGTTCCAACAGCATTTAGGAGGAGTGATCTCTTCTCACAATTTGTATTTGCCAAGTCAGTCACCTCACAAAAATGTACGTGTGATACCAGGTACAATTCTATATGTGCATATAAAATTACATGTGCTGAATAGGCTACAGAGAAAAGGAGACAGGAATTCACATATTTGTTAACTTTCAAAACACATGGAGAACTATTTCAACAAAAAAAATGACTAGATTTATAACTCCTACCCTATATAATGCAAAAGGAAATTCCAACTATACACCATGCCTCCTCTGAACTGCTTGTATTTCTATTCTGTTTTGGTTATTATTCTCTATCATATTACGATTAGTAGTCAGAGTCTAGTATGGTAGGGGTTAGAGTCAGGGATTCAGTATTTCGAATGGAAATTTGGAAAATGTATCCAATGTGTATGCAAATATGTGCCACACAAAATCTTCCCACTCCTCCAGAACAATGGCTTGACATTATCTTCGCCCCAAGTAAGACATAATTAGAGGAGAAGAATTAGAAAATCAGTGAATACTTCTCTGGAATGTAATATGCTAAGAAGTTCACTACCTTGAAGGTGGTACAGGAGTTTCCAAAAGTAAGGGACAGGGTGAACACTCCATAAACATGGAGCTCTGCTGGCCTAAAGACTTCTTGAGAAATTTCCTCTGAGGTTGGGCACTTGAAACATATGTTGTTATGAGGAGCTTTAGCTTCCTTTGTACTGAGATCATCAAAGCTGGGTCTGCACCTATGTGACCTGTAAAACATAGTTTCTTATTTTCCAATTAACATGAGACACCAGTCCTGAATTTGATCTTTGTAGGTAAACTGTGGCCACTGGGTTCTAAGTGTCTCCCTGTGTGGACTGTGAAGCCATTTGTTCATCCTCCAATTTTCATGGTGTTTCTTGCTGCTGTATTTGCTTATGAAGTAAAAAAAAGATCACCTGGGACACAGTGCTTGAGGGAGTTCTGTCACGTGTGGTGGGTCAGGGTCTGCAAGAGAATATACCAACAATGCTTCTATTCCACATAGCTTTTCCCCTTGACCACAGCAACATAATTCTCAACATTGCCCTGAAACCTCTCTATATAACAAGATACCATTACATATAAGGGTCTGCTGGCTGCACCATGTCAGTCACAAGGCATTTGGAAGCCAATGGAAGATCAACATGGCCCCACCACAGATGTTTTATCACACACCTCCCCTCCTCTGATCTAGGCCCACTACTCAGCAGGCTCCAATTTACTGGCATCTCTGTTATACACCATTTTGATGAAACCTAGTCAATCAAGGCACTGTCTGGTATACTCATGATCAGCAACCGGTTTTCCAAATTTTCTCCAGTGCCACCTGGTCATGGAAATTTCAATAATTTTATTGTATTTATCTAGCCATTTTTCACGGATGAAGATGGAGGCACTGTGGATTTCAATTTGTACAGGAACCATTAAATGATGAGAAACCTCATTTCGATGAATGCTCTGTAGAACTGTTAAAGACAAGGCTTCCCAGGGAGTGGCCAAAAAGTCACATGAAATCAGACCCATTGAGGTCTACAATGTGAGGTCCATGTGTGTTTTGACTGTCACCTATGCCTACCAAGTCTTTCAGAAAAAAAAAAAATCATGTGGTATCCTGGCTGAGATTCCCAGTGCTCTGTGGAAAGCCACCCTGGGCCTAGATCTCAGTTTCCAAGGGAGACTCTCATGCGTGCCCTCCTAGAATCCCAACACAATTCATGGCACAAGTTCTCTGAGATCAGATCCAGAATGCAATCTCTAAGTGTAATCACACCAGAGTTCAAGCCCATGTGGACCCAGGCATCTCCTTTAACAGCCACATAATGACCACAATTAAACCAAAACACTCCCACATGGCCCTCATCTTTTTCCATATAGATACTCATCATAACCTCTGGCTGGAGGTTTCGATGAGGGGCACATTCCAAGACAGTGTCCAAAATAAGCTCCCTTGCCCCTCATTTGCCTAAAGTCAGGGTGGCCTGGACATACTTCCTGTGAACCCGGAGTGATCAAATAGGCATGCCGTTAATACTGCACCGCTTCTTCAATTTGAGGCCTACTGAGTTAGAGGTATAGATTCTTTATGTAAATTAGAGTCATGAGAAAACCCAAGCACCTTTGCAGGGCTTTGAAGAACTCAATTGACACAAAGGATCCCTATTCTCACTTGATAGAGGTCAGGAACCTCACAGAGGAAAGCGAGACTTTATCCACAATGACTGGTGTATTTGCCATTTTGGTTTTGGATGCACACATGGGATCTTTCTTTAGATCCATCTGGTGCTGAGAATCTAAGCCACAACCTCACACAGGGCCAAGATGCTAATTCAGACACATCCCTTTCCAAAGCAATTAAGCAAAGAGCCACAGGTGATGCCCAATCATTTCCATTTGAAAACTGTTTACTTCAGGCTTCACAAAGGGGTGGCCAGAGCAAGAACTTCCTGACATTCAGTTCATCAGAACAATATATAAGCAAAATGCCCAAAGCAGGGTTTTTCCACTGAGATTTTCCTGGTCACACTGATATCTGAGTTTTTTGAGATGCTCGCCATTCCCTTCAGCTATCCAGTACATGGCCATGTCACAGAGCTTGGAGGTGGTATATATGTTGGACACAAAACCATGATCCTATTCTGGAGAGTGAACAGAGTTCATGAATAAACCTGGAAATTAGGAATGTATTAGGTTATGCCCATCTTTAAGTAAAGCCGCAAACCATTCATAAATTGGGCAGGATGAAATGGGAAGCTTTCTACTAGACAGGACACATCCATTGATGCACTCTCTTTT
This sequence comes from Callospermophilus lateralis, assembly GCF_048772815.1. Taxonomy (NCBI): domain Eukaryota; kingdom Metazoa; phylum Chordata; class Mammalia; order Rodentia; family Sciuridae; genus Callospermophilus; species Callospermophilus lateralis. The sequence goes on from NW_027517205.1 coordinate 611,329, forward strand.
CTAATGTCTACAACCACGGACACCATGGGATACACAGACATAGAAACACTCTCCTTTTCAAACGACTTACGAGAAACAGTTCACTCCAAACCAAACAAACCACCTTTTTTTTCCTATTCTCACAACATGAGACAAAATCACAAACTCACAACCACACCCACAAAGGCACCTTTTTACCCTAAGTAGGTCTGTGACTCTATGGAGTGTCCTCTGACTGGTGGGCCACACAATGTTCCCCCGAAATGTCCTGTCCTGTCTCAGATATGGTCTCCTTGGCCATCTCTATGAAGTTGTCAGGAGCCAGCGGTGGGCCACTATCTGCTTTTTCAGGAAAGGCCCCTCTTCAGAGCTCTCTTGGCTTTTGGCCATTCTAACATCAGTAGGTACAAAGAAAGACTGACTCTCTCCTTGGTAATTCCAAACAAGTGAACGCACTGGGAGTGGTACTGGGACTGGCTCTGTGTGCCTGGCTTCCAGGATCCTAAGTTCAGAGAGTTCCATCACCAAGGGGGTAAGGTGAGGTCACTTCCTTCAGGAACTGAATGAGGTCACTCCCTTGGCAAACACTTTATCCTAACAGTTGCTTCCAAGTGTCTCATTAGATGGAGGCTTCCCCTACTTCCTGTGAAACATTCACAAGTTAGAATGGTATATCAACCATAGGAACCCGGTAATAGCTCTCCACACAGGCCTGGTTTGGTCCATCTCCTCTACATTGAGAAGAGAGGTTCTGATTCAGAAACATCCCGTCATCCTGACCAGGTATTTTGCCATGGAAGATTACTTTTGCTTTCTCAGGTCCTCCATAGCTGACTACATATTCTCCAGGGATCATTTCTGCATTGAACTTGTGGTTCTCAACAGGTGAAAGATCCCCTACATGCCTGTATTGTAAGACCAACTCTGTCCCTGCTCTTCTTTAAATTTACATTGAGGGAACAGTGTATTGTTAGGGTTAATAAAATGTTTGATTTGGGTTAGAAATCATTCTGCTGGATGAATAATGGTATTGGGAACCTGCGATATTTTTAAAAATATAGAGGTGAAATATATAAATGAAAAAAGAAAGTCTAGGTAATTTTGAAGCCCAGAGGGGCAATGGGCCCTTCATTGGGATACTTAGCTTTGATTTACGTTGTGCACAGATATCTCAGATAAATCGATATACAATG